>NC_056727.1:270021791-270204291 GCF_019279795.1 Protopterus annectens | reverse complement strand
CAAAGAAACTTGGGGACTCATTTATGTGGAACAATAACAAAATTTCCCTAGCCCAAGACTTGCCCCTTCAAATTAGGCAAGCCAGACAACTTTTATCTCCTTATTGCAAGTTTATGATTGAAAAGCAGCTAAAATTCCAGATGAAGTATCCAAATTCACTATTGTTCTTGGTTGATGGGATTAAATATTCAGTCTCAACCAAAAAGAAGCAAAATCTACCTTTATGAAGGTTTTTAAAAGCATTATGAAGGTTTTTAAAAGCATACCTCCTTCAGAGAATTAATGCCAAGTTCCGATGTGGTCCGGGAGACTTCCGGGGTCCGTTGCATCTCCTACTGCCAACCAAGGTCATCCTTTTTGTATATTTGCTATTTTCCGGGATCTAGGCTGTATTTAGGGCTGGTACGACCTTTTTTTTTTTTTAGCTTTAAGGTGCGAGACTTATAACCGGAAGTCTACAGCCTCCACGTCATCCAATTTTCCCACAAGAGGAACCAAGAGTGGTTTTGATGCCTCAGAAGTCTTGTTTGCGATGTGGCGCATCCAGAAGTCCGTCTGGTATATGGGTCCCCCATCGCGAAGCTAAGCAATCGGCTTAGCTGATCGGAAATCCGAAGGAGAATCTATAGCATCTGTTTTAAAGAAAGAAAGTCAAAAGAAGTAATTGTACTGTCACAAATTCACCAAATACATGTCCTGTAACTCACAAATTCACCAAATACATGTCCTGTAATGTCAAAAATCATTAGCATTGTCCCATTAATATTACGTAAGGTGTTAAACTGGTGATATATTTAAGTATATACAGTCCTTATTTAGCTTCTGTGAGACTGAAATAGTTTGTTAGACTAACTGACAGGAAACTAATCTATAGTAAGGCAACAAGTTACACCTGCACAATATAACCAGAATATATTTTCATTACAACTAATTATGTTTAATTCTACCTATATACATTATAATTTACCATGCAATTGCACATTTACAATATCAGGCATGATAATTTTAAAGCTCAAACTTAACAAGATTGCCCATTTAACTACAGGCTCACTTTTACTAGTAATATGAGCACTAATCTATGATAACATTATAGTTATAAGCTGATACCTATTGAAATCCAGAAATAATTTCAGATGATGCAATCTAGGGATGTTTTGTGATATTCCTTACTTTGGATCCTAATACAACTTAAAGTATAAATTTTACTTTGAGGTTTCCACAGTTTTATGGGTATAATGTTATGCAATATACCTTTCTAGGCAATAAATAGAATAAAAGATACTATGATAGGCTATTACAATGTAGGATTTTTAATGTATGTGGTTATTAGTACATCTAGATTAGGCTTTTTATATACCTTAAGTTGATATAATTTAAAGGACTAAAAATATTTTAACAAAGGGGAATTACTTATAATAATTGGTCTAAACGTAACTCAATACTTCGATTGGAACAAGTCACTTAATCTTAAGAGAACATATACTAAAATAAATATGTGTTGTTTTTGGTCTTTTTATTAATAATTTAGTCAACATAGTTAGTTAATAATCCTCTATAGGTTCACTTGAGACGATGTGTGACATTAAGATTATATTATTCGTGCTCACAATTATGGAAGTTGATGAATCTAAACGTTTGAAGTAAACTTTTATGTCACTTTCTTGTTAACTTTGTACCAGGTTCAAATAAGTGTTTTGGTAAACTTGAAAATCTCCTTTACCTTAAAACTAATGCTTTGCTAACTAATATATCCTTAAACATTTTAGACTTGTTATATACTGGACTATCTAACTACCTGAGTTTATGTTCATATACTTATTGAAAGTTGAACTGAGAAATATTTACAATGTTTTTCTCCAGAAATCAGTAACCTATTACTAAATCTAATGTATGTTGAATACCATATCTATAACTGAAAGATATCGCCTCAAACCTATCTAAAGCTGTGGTATCTAAGCTCTTTAAATCACTAGGTGAAAGGCGTAAAGCTGGGAGAAATTAGGCACTGGGATTTCATAAGTAGTGTGATAAGACTTGAACCTAGAGGAAAGGGTAGGACCACACATAAATGAAGGCTACATATACTGGATTTATATTTTATGTATTTAGTTGTTTTATTAATTTGAGAATACATATTTAGTAATATCTCAATATACTACTTATGATAAGTTGTGTAATTTGATGTTTCTTATGTTGAGCTATAATTGAGACAGATGATAATGTCTATACATTCTTTGAAATCACATAAACAAATTCATTAAGAAGAGATGTAGGTGATAAGCAGTGTTTGTTAGGGAATGAGTGGGATAGGCTTTGTACAAATATTTCTAGATTATTCAGGACCAATATGTTTCACTTACCTTTCATGCGTTAACTTCCAAGACATATTCTTACCAATGACACAATATAATGTAACTTCCAATTATGCTAAGGTCCTGGGTATTTCCTGGTCCAGGGCTTTAGTGGGTAGGCACTGGAAAGTGACGGGAATTCAAGAATGCTTTCATAACTTACATCTGGTAACCAAGCAAAATAATCTATCATATTTTCTCAGATTTCTAGATTACTTAATAAAATAAGCTTTAGATATGTGGGAAATAGATTCATGGAATATTAAAGGACTCCAGAACATTAAGAAAAGGAAATTGTTTCTTCACTTATTTCTGCAGGCTAAGGCATGCTTTATACTACTTCAGGAAATCCATTTAACCAATGAACAATGGTCAGAAATTAAAAAGAAAAAAATGGATAAGATAAATAATTGCCTCTGAAGGCAAAACTAATAGTGCGGGAGTTGCGATTATTATTAAAGATCAATTTCAAGACAAAATTATAGAATACAAAATAGACAAAGAAGGTAGATGGTGCTATGTGATTCTTTCTTCTACTGTGTATGATAAACCCATTATACTTCTCAATATATACGCACCTTGTTATAATCAGCATTCCTTCTTCGCCTCACTATATCCTATTTTAAATCAATACAACAATCACTACATAATCATAGGAGGGGACTGGAATGCTTATCAAAATCCTAAACTGGATAAATCAATTTCACAAAGATCATATAATAGTCAAGCAGTGTTAACTTTAAGTGAACTTAAATGTGATTTTAAATTATATGATCCCTATAAGTATGGTAATAAATCTCATAATTCAAATAGCTTTACATTCTACTCAAACTGCCATAAAATGTGGTCAAGAACTGACTTTTTTCTAGTTTCGGAAGCACTAATTAACTTTGAGCCCATAGTATCTATCCAGGCCCGCTACCTATCAGATCATTCTAAAATTACTTTAAGTTTTATCAAGGACTCTAGAAATAATGTATCACACAACGGCTATAATTGGTCCTTAAACCCCAACTTATTAAATAAAAAGGAAATAACACAGGAAGTCCAGGACATTCTTAAATCTTTCTTAGCTAAGTTAGTTAAACCGCAATACCCACCTGATATTGAATGGGCGGAAATTAAAGCACAGATAAGGGGTATCTTTCTTCAAAAAGCCTCTTATTATAAAAAAATTCAACTCAGAGAAGAACAAGTGTTAGAGGCTAAAATTAAAACATTAGATCATGAATTAATGGGAAACCATAACATACAAACTGAAACAGAACTATTGAAATGCCAGAAAGACCTCTTCTTGATCCAAAATAATAGATTGTCATTTCATGAAACTAAAATACTTGCAAAATATGCTAATCATATTCAAACTCCATCAAGGGCACTAGCAAGAATTATTAATCAATCTAAATCTCCCTCTCAAATTCCGGAATTATACTATAAAAATGAAACTTATATGAAATCTGATGATATTATTAACACTTTTGAATTTATATACTCTCAAATCTACGGAGAACAAGAAAACCTACCTACAAATGAAAATGATTATGATCTCCTACAAAAAACGAACTTCCCGAAAATAGAAGAGAATTCACAGAAAGATCTAATAAAACCAATATCCATTGAAGAAGTAACAACAACAATTAAAAAATTGAAATCGCACAAAGCTCCTGGCCCAGATGGCCTTACAACAGAGTTTTATAAAACCTTTTATAGTATTATTGCTCAAATATTGTCGTACATATTTAATTATATAATCAATAATAAAATGAATGACTCACATTTTAATGCATCCAAAACAATTTTTATACTCAAGGAAAACTCAGATCCTCAGAACCCAGATAACTATAGACCTATATCACTTTTAAACATTGATACTAAAATTCTGACATCTATTTTAGCTAATAGACTGAAGAAAATAATGAACCTAATCATTTCTAATGAGCAAGTCAGTTTTTTAACATCTAGGCAGGCCAGTGACAATACCTTAACACTTCACACATTAATCTCTTATGCTAATCAAAAGAATTTAAATATGTACGCTCTTATTATAGATGCACAAAAGGCTTTTGATAGAGTCATCATAACATTTCTATTTAAAAGTTTACCCTACTTTAATATACCGCAAGAATTCATCCTAACTTTACAAATATTATATAATAACCTTTATACAACTTTATATATAAATAAAATGTGTTCTAAAAGAATCCAAATCAGAAATGGTACCCAACAAGGATGCCCTTTATCCCCCCTATTATTTAACCTATGTTTAGAACCTTTATTTTTACACATTAAACAAAATGTGTACCATAATGCCCCAGTAATTTATGGTACTAAGATCTCTCTGGCAGCTTTTGCTGATGACCTTAATATATATTCTACAACACCGGTCTCAGACACCAAAAAAATACTATCTGCTATTGATGATTTTGCATTAATATCAAACTATAAAATAAACCTTAAAAAAAACAATATATTTCCTTTAAAAACTCCGAAACCCTTCTCACTTTTACCATTGATAGGTCAAGTAAAATCTGAAGAAAAGATTAAATATTTAGGTATTACTTTTTCTACAGATAACAAGGACTTTTATCTTAATAATGTTAAACAAACTTGGGATCACATTGTATCTGATCTAAAGAGATGGAAAAATCTGAAACTACCACCACTAGCAAAGGTCTCTATTATTAAAATGAATGTCTTGCCCAGACTATTATACATCTTTAGGTGTACACAGTTGATAATACCCAAGAAGTTTTTTAAACAAATCCACACTGAATTTGCTAAATTTATATGGGAACCAAAGAAAACTAGAATATCATATGATAATCTGATGATCCCGAAAAATAGAGGTGGTTTAGACTTACTCAACTTCGAAAACTATTACTTAATCATAAATGCCAATAAAATTTTAAGAATTGCAAAGTATGATACACGAATCAATAATTGGTCTCCAAACTGGGTAAGACTAAGCTATAAACATACTGAGAACCTGAATATAAATCCTAAATCACTACCCTTTTTAAACAGAGACAATATTAAAACATATGATCTAATGAATTACATCAAAAACTATATGACACTATCACAAAATTTCTTTAGATCATTAAATCTTTTCCAATACATGATGATCCTACAACCTTTTCATAAAAATCCTAACCGAAAATTAACAATCAGCTAATAGATCTCAAAAGCTTCCCACTCATAATTAACTTAACTCTACAAGATATATACCCATACTTGAATTACTCGGCGCATGAACTAAGACAGGAAATGGGTCTTCCCAAATCATATTTATTGATCTTGAGACAGATGAAAGAATTGTCCACAAGTTACTTTAAAAATTTAACCATTAATAAAGAGGATTTAACGAAATGTATCTCAATTTGGCAAGCCCTCTTACAAAGTACCAAATTTATAACATGTACATATAAATTGATAAAAGACATCAAATATCAAGACCTTTTCCTATCCAAATATTGGAAAGAAAAATTACCATTGGTTGAAGAAAGTAAAATAATAAAAGCAATCACCTTAACGGTAAATTCCATCTCCCTTAAAAAGTTAACATTTACCCAACTCATGATATATAATAATGCCTACTATACACGTCTTAGCTTGCATAAATTTAACCCAAAATATTCTCCTAAATGTCCATATTGTAAAGATGAAACAGCTGACCTCTTGCATATGTTCTGGAGCTGTAAATGCATATATAAACTTTGGAATTCCTTAAAACTACAACTACAGAAGATGGGATACCAAAATCCAACACTTTCTTGGGAATTTATGATATTGCATATCCCTCCAAACAACTTATCTAGATCCCAAATGACTATACTCATCAATATTTTTCTACTAATGAAGCTTTATATGGCTACTAACTGGCTGACCCCATCTCAAACCTCATGGGAGAAGTTTAGGACCTTAGCGATAAAACACATCTTAGCCCATAAATACATAATTAATAATCAAAGCAAAAATCCACATAATTTGAAACTATGGGAACAAATCTTCAATATTATACTGGTTTAAAACATGGAATCTGAAATATTCCTTTGTTATACATATTATAAATTACAATGCTACTTGGAACCACATTATTATAAGATACTATTCCTGGAGAAATAAGCTTTATTTGTACAATTATGGAAAGTATGGAAGCATTCATGTAAATAGTGTATATATGTTGTCAGAATGTTGTTAGAAACTTTGTTTGGAAACCACCTGTGTGTTTCTCTGTCAAATATTTTGTATGAATAAGGAGAAAAACAATAAAGAATTATTATTGAAAAAAAAAAGTTAAGAGCTGCAAAATTATAAAATTATAACATTACAATATCATGAATTTCCAGTAGATGGCAGTATACAACTACAACACACATTTTTCCCCAAGAGCAGTAAATCAATTATACAACAGTTTTTTTCTGTATCACAAGAATATATTTTTATTTATTTATTAATTTACTGTTTTATATATAAAAACATATATATTTTATTATACAAGAGAACATTTTAGGACTTTTTAATCTTGAAGTTTTATTTCATTCATAATATTATTTGTTAATTATTTGTATATTTGTAACCTTTTTACAAACAGTTCTAGTAAGGTACAAAACATGTTTTACATCATTATTCACTTGAGTGGGTTTTAATTGAATTATTTTAATTGAATAATTGTTTTCAATTGATTTGGAACAGCCTATATAAGATGTGTTGTAAAATTCACTCACTATTTGCCTTCTGAAGAAGACGTTCGAAAACGTATTTTATGTGTTTAGAGTTAAAGTGATTCCGTGGGTTTATCAAGTGATTCTGTGTACTTGTTATCGAACAAACTGTTTGGATATTTTCTACTCGGTCTTGGGCCCTCATTTGGTTTCTCCAAGCGAACCATTTTTCTTGGTTACTGTTTTGGTTGTTCGCTTTCACCTCCATTGTGGTGTCCCCCAAATAATTCCTAACAAAATAAGTTGAGAGGTGTTCTGTTATCTGACTGCCCACCCCAAGTCCTTTGCTAGTTGTCAAAGTCGGTAAAATACACTTTTTTGTATCTGGTGGTATGTGGAGCAGATAAAGCCCCAAGCACTAAAAAGAATTATGATTGGGTCTCCAATCATGACCCTTTATTATGTATATGCTAAGATTCATCTCTCTAGCCTCATTCTCTGAGTTAATTTCTTGACATCCATGTAGAGAACACAAAAAATTTGGTTATGATTTGAAACATGATAATAATCCTCTATTTTATGCATTACTACACTTAATACTTGAACATAATCATCTATGTAGTGCATAGATCAACATGTTTAAAATCCGAACAACAGGAAAAAGTTGCGCTTGTCAAGCACCTTTATAATGTCAGAAATGTGCTTAACAAGCTTTTGTTAAGCAGCCCTAAATAATTTTAAAATCTCACACAAGGGATTAATAGGTAACCATGATGGCCACAAAGAACAGGACATAAAGTAAACCTGCATTAAAATGTAATTGAAACTTCACTTTGTGCACAAAATGTGTGGCAGAACAAATTGTCTAACAGCTTTTAAAACTATTCTTTCTTCAGACTCCAACATTTTTTTTCTGCAACTTGTAGTACATGAAGCAGATAGAGCTCCATGCATTACAAACAATTATGAATGGGTTTCACCAGTCATTAGCAATTTATTAAGAGTTCTTGACATGGCTACCAAGATTAATCTCTCAAGCTTTGCTTTTTAGGTAAATGTCTAGGACTCCATGTCTTGAGCACATAACAAATTGGGTGTGATCAGAGATTTGATAGTAATCTTCTGTAGTTCACATTACTATACTGACTATTTTTTTGTTTCAGTACTGCTATTTTTACATTGCAGTACTGCCCCAATGTGAACCTCACTTTACCACACAATTTGCAATGCAGTTTGTATGATTTCTTAGAAATTTGTCTTGAAGCTGTGCACGTGTTGTAGTTGTATGAGCAGTTACGTACATTACACACACACACATACAAATGTATATATTATTCAGGATTTTCATTTGGATAAAAGTCACAAAATCTGGTACAGCACTCATGTGAATCTACATTTTGGACTATTCTATATCATGGTTGAAAGCTCATTAAATGTATGACTTTGTGTGCATTTTTTAAATCCAAATCCCTGTCAACAAAATAAACTCTGTAACAACATGCTGCATCTTTTTTTTAATTGCGATGCATGTTTCAGTCTATTTCTTAATCTCCTTAATTCTGTCTTGTGTTAAAGTGTTATATTACTCTCTCACTATGTTTTGTGTTAAAATCTGTCTTGATAGGACTCATTAATCATGAAAATTCACTGATGCCTAAGCCATTAATGGCTGGATTATTGTTATAACTGTGCAGGCCTGCAGGGGAAAGAATTGAAATAACTTTCATTCTAATTTGACATCCATGATTAAAGTCTGTGCTTCATAAATTATGTGATCCAATTACTTTTCTGTTTCTGGTCATTATAGCACATCTTTTCTTTTATTTTTCTTATTGCAAATCAAGAATAAACTAATTATGACAAACACTGGTAAACTTTTTGAGTATTACTGGTAAGACGTACACATTTTTTCAAAGACTGTTTCTAATAATACATAGTAATTAGTCTGAATTGTTTCTTTTTGTGTGCTTTCTGCAAAATGCTTTTTGTACTACCCTTCGTTGCCATACTTCGTATCTCATACTTTACTGCTCGTCTTGTACAGGCCTTCATTGCCTTCCTCGTAGGTTGTACTTTACTGTGACCAGTTCTGTTAGCCACTTTTTTTATGCTGAATCCCTTTTGGGCTCCACTATAAATTAATTCCTATCACATGTTTCAACAGGAGCTGTAGACTCCCAGTTCCATGGAATTAGGCTTCATTTAAATCCTTAATGATATTCATGTAAGTGACTCAGTACTTGAGTTGAAGCTACATATATGAAGATATAATAGTGCTGTGTTATTGTAGTCAAAAATAAATTATTCTGGAACATGTATAGTTTATCCTCTCCTCCCAAATATGTCAGGAAAACACTGATATCACTTACACTTGTTGACTTCCCTGTCTGCATTGTATCTAAGAGAAGAGCAGTAGTCATAATAAACTCATGCTGTAGTTGATAGCACAGTCATACATACATTTACTTCTAAAATTCAGTGAACTTAAGAGTGCTGTGTCAGTGAGAAAGTGAGGTGTCTCACCCTGTAGTAGCCAGCATTTTAAAGAAAGATCAATGTCAGATGTTAAACACAGAGATAATGCCCAATATTAAACACAGAAGTAAAAACAGAAACCACAAGTGATATTACTTAACAGCTGTATCCTGTACTGGAAGACTCGTATAACTTATCATAGTACCATTCAGCCAGTTCTGAAAAAAAAAATTCTGATCCATAATTTGCTACAGTTACTAACATGTGCAAAGCTTCTAACTATAAACATAAAAACAAGTATCAGCATTCATTTAAGGAGCACTGCTACTGCCCTCCATCCAAATGGCAACATCACCTTGGCAGTTTGCACCCAGGGCAACCACCCCCTTCAGCCCATCCCAGTTATGGCTCTGTGCTAGAGCTATCTGCACCTCAGTGTGGCCATTAGCAGATGCTGTGGCCATGAGCAGGTGCTGTTTGATATGTAGGGCTGTTTGGCATCTTGCATCTTCAATGAGCACAGTGAGCACTATGCAAAGATGACTGAATGTGTAGGCTTAGTGTAACATGCAAACACTTGTTAATAAATCAGTGAGCATGTCAATAATATTGTTCATGTCTATTGCAGCCATAAAGTTAGCTAAATATTTAACTGGTATAATGGAAAATGATGAATGTTGGTTGCTGGGAATGAAATTTGATAACAAATGGTGGACAGGACTATTGATGAAAAGCATTACAGAATAAAGATAATGACTTACTTATAGAAAACCTGGATGCAAAGAAGGCATTCAAAGGTACAATAATTAGAGTCTATATTAAAAGCCCAAAAGGACTAAAGATCAAGTCTATGTACATCGACTTATAAAGGTCGATGTACATAAACAGCGAAACAGTAAAACAGCAAAATCTGAAACACCGAACGAGTTCCTTCATCAGAATGTGCACACATGTAAGTAAAAAATAACACTAAATAATTTAACATGCTTTTGCAGGGGGTAAGCCCCCCTGCACCCCCTTGTGGGGGGCTTTGCCCCCCCACCTAAATATACCAACTCCGAGACCACACTACAGTGGGGAAAAGGATATATTTCCTTATCCCCACCATCGCGCCGCTGACCAGGAAACACATTCGATTCTCGCTGTTTTAGTGTTTCGCTGTTTGTGTACATCGACCTTTATGTGTTGATGTACATATACTCGATCTTTAGTCCTTTTGGGCTTTTAATATAGACCTGAATAATTCATATGTTCATAGGTTCACATAGATATTCCAAGGGCATTGTGTCCTCTGACCATTTGTCCCTTACTAGTAGCCTCCCATAGGTACATCTCTCTTCTCCAGTACAGCCATGCCAGTTATCTAGGCTGTAGTTAAAGGAAGATAGTGAGTTGTACTATTTAACATGAAGGGGAAGATTATTCCAGCTTTTATGGAGGTGCTAGGAGGCAAACTTGTCCTTTCACTATTTTTTTTTAATCTTCTGGTAAAGATTTAGGTCTTTAGTTCTAGTGTTGCTGAAGCTGTTGTGCATACAGAAATATAGGAAGACCAGGTCAACCAGGTCTCTAATGTCATGGTATATGAGACAGAGATGTCCACTCAAAAATCTTTGAGACACCAAGTAAGGGGAAAGACCTTCCAGCTCCCTTTGATAGCCTAGGAACTTTAAGCCTGTGATCTTTGTGGGTAGGAACCATTAGGGTTTTTTGATTTGTTTGACATATTTAGTGAGATATATCCCAGAGACAACATTGTACTTGATAAATGGTCCCATCAATGCTGAGTATAATGGATTGATTACCTCTTTAGACCTTGATGATATTCTCCTGGCAGTTTGCTATCATAAAAAAGGATTTTCTGAAAACCATTATCACATGATGATTAAAGGGCAGGGCGTTATCAACGCAGTTTCCTAGGTGCTTGACTACATTTTGATTTTGTAGTGGTGTGTTGTCTGTAATGTATGATGGGGAAGATTCCTTCTCAAAATAATTATACACATTTTAGCATTTATTTTAAGCCCATTTTATTATGCCAAGAGTTTAAATGGTTTGGGTATCAGAAGGTGACTTAACAACAGCCCCCACTTTAATCTTATCTGCAAACATTGTTTACCAGAGGTCTTAGCTTTCTGTTTTGGAGATCAAAGAAGTTAAGTGCAAAAAGGAGACAGCCCTGCTCTGAGCCTTTAGGCACACTGCTGGGCTTTTATATACTGCCTAATGTCTAATGAGGCATCTGCAACTTGCACTGTGTGGGTTCTGTTTTTCACTAAGTCTGCTATCCATCTTTGTACATGCAAGTTTTGATTTTTAAAGCATTTAACTTCTGTATGATGGACCACAGGGAATAGTATTGAAGGCCTTTGCAAAGTCAAGATATGCAATGTGCACTACATGGCCACTGTCAACTGTCTCCATAACCTTTTCTAAGAAATTTGCTAGATTCAGTAGGAAGGATCTACCCTTCCAAAAGCCAAAACAGGTGGTGTTCTGTGTAATAAGATTCTTGATATTACATTTTGTGAGGTAAATTATAATAGGTTTCATAGCTTAGCAGATGGGATGTAGAAGATTAATAAGTCTGTAATTATCCAGGTCAGTTGTAAGGCCACCATTATGAAGGGGTATCACCACTGGCAGTGTGCCATTTATCAGGTAGAAAACCAGTAGCAAAACTTATGTTAAATAGCATAAGGAGTGAGTCTGCAAGGACATGTGTAACACTTTTAATTAATCAAGCTTGCATATTGTCAGGCACCACAGAGGAAGTAGTTTTGTTCTTGCTTAGCACTTTCAGTAAATTATCTTTAGAGATAATTGGGAAAGTAAGAAATTCAGGCATTTCAAGGTTCTAGATAGAAAATGTGGGACCAAAGATGGTATATGATTTGTGTGCTAGGATGTTGGCAATGCTTCTCGGTCAGAATAGGAGGTGCAATTTTTAATACTTTCAGGACAATCTAGTTTCCTTGCATAGTTAAACAAGAATTTATAATTATCTCCAATTTCAGAGGCCAATTTAAGTTTGTGGGCTTTTTTAATAGAGTTGATACTATTTTGCAGTTTTTTGTCAATGCTTCTGATATTTTTCATTCAGAAGCATTTTTGTATCTGCTGTATAATTAAAGCGTTTCTTTCTTTTCCTGTAGAGTGTAGTTATAGTAGTGGGCTACCAGAGTGTCTTATTTTTGACTTTTCCATAATACCTGATTCTAGAAGGGAGTGTGAGCTCTCAGCACTTTTCTAAATGGGTGGAGAATTCTTTAGTGAAACTTATCGGTGTACCAAGGTCAGGGTGGTGCAGTCATAAGTGAATTTTGTATTTTTCACCATAGACTAGGTTCAGGGTGACATGTTTGTAGTCTTTAAATTTAGTGGGACTTTTGTGAGTTTAAAAGAGAGGTCACAAGTGTGTGCTCAGACTTTACTGTGGAAAGAAATACCGGAGGAGTAGTGCAAGGAGTGCCCGAATTTATAAGAATCAAGTCAAGAATGTTTTTCCTCAAATAGGTTTGCTTACTAACTGCTCAATGGAGTTTTTGTTTATAAAGTCTAGGAATTTGTGGGTACATTTTACATTAAAGCTATAGGTCCCATTTGAATGCAAGGCAGTTTAAATCAGCCGGAATAATAGAGTTTTGCTATATAGGGAGATCATTTAGCTTACCAAAGAACCTAGCATGGTCATCAGTGGACAAAGAAGGAAGTCCTTAACAAGTTATTACTTAATGATTAATCCTATTACCATGTATTACTTAGCAAGAGTACTGTTTGCCTTTGGGACACAAGGGTCTTTCTACTCCTCTTGATATTAACTAAAACAATGAGTGAGAAGGTCACTGAAAAAAACAATCAGTAAAAACAAAATGAAAACTCCAGCAAAGCTAAAGCTTTCACTGAGTGACCTCCCAAACCTCTTGTATCAGAGGCAGTTCTAGCTTTGCTGGAGTTTTTATTTTGTTTTTAATGATTGTTTTTTCAGTGACCTTCACGCATTGTTTTAGTTTGTTGTTTGGGATATTTTTGCAGTGACCCTAATGATAATGGACATCAGCTGGGTATAACAGCCCTGTGTTTCTAATGCTTAGTCAAACACTCTGCTTGTGCTGTGCTGATGAGGTCATAACAAGGCCGAAATATGCATATCCACAGCTAGTACGATTTGACTTTATTGGCCTGAAATTGTCCATCAAAATGAGGAAACAAGTCATGGGCATTCAGAATCGCCAGTTAGCTGAAACATCTGATGTTCATAAGGTTCATTTGCATATATCCCATATGCCTCTGAAACAAGAGGTTTGGGATGTCACTCAATGGAAGTTCTAGCTTTGCTGGTGTTTTCATTTTGTTTTTACTGATTGCTTTTTCAGTGACCTCACTCATTGTTTTAGTTTGTTGTTTGGGATATTTTTGCAGTGACCCTAATGATAATGAACTTCAGCTGGGAATAACAGCCCTGTGTTTCTAATGCTTAGTCAATCACTTTGTGCTGTGCTGATGAGGTCATAACAAGACCGAAATATGCATATCCACAGCTAGGCTTTATTGGCCTGAAATTGTCCATTAAAATGATGAAACAAGTCATGGGCATTCAGAATCACCAATTAGCTGAAACACCTGATGTTCATAAGGATCATTTGCATATATCCCATGTGCCTCTGATACAAGAGGTTTGGGAGGTCACTCAGTGGAAGTTCTAGCTTTGCTGGACTCTTCTTGATATTGGAACATTCTACTGTTTATAACAAAAACTGCTGGTGACAATGATTCGGAAATCTACCTTAAGTGGATAGAAAGTCAGGGATCAAGCACCAAAATATTGTTTTACACATGATACAGTGATATATTTATATATGCGTATGATCCAAGTACTTTCTTCCTGAATCTTGAAATCAGGAACTGTTTTTCATATTTCTGTGGTATAAGTTTGATAAAGCTAAATCCATGGTGATGTCTATATATTATGTCTCAATACAAAAAAAGGAAGAACATGAATTTATTTTGGAAGCTTCCCATATTAAACATCTGGGAGTTTAGCTGGGTGCATTCATACCAAATTCAGTTATCAAAAATTTACAAAGAATTACTAGAGATTTCAGAGAATACAGTGATTAAACTTTTTTTGCTCTCCATGACACCTTATATATTTCAGTCTTTTCCATCCAATACCTGAAACCCTTCTTTGATGTTAATGAAATATATGATGTCAGACTTTGAGATAGGAGTCAACCCAGTGTGTTATGGCAAAGTTAGTGACAGGGAAGATTTTAGTGGATTTGAAGTCCTGGGTATCTGTTTATGTATCACAATGCTGTTCAACTGAAAATTCTGCACTTACAGCAGATGCAAGCTTATGATAGTAAAGCATTTGATGGGTGTAAAGGGTAATCATAAGGAATAGTTTGAAGAAATCTAGTTTGACATATTTTGTTAGGTAAAGTGAGGCTTCACATATTTTGAAATGAGTCTTGGGGACTGTAAGGCAGGTATTGCATGCTAAGACTCTGAAACCATGATTTAATATGCTACTGTCTATTCGGTATAGTAATATGGATTTTTGAGGAGAAGAAGGGTTCAGGTTTTGGAATGAAAGAAAGATTAGCATTATAGTGTGGGAGCAGTTCAAGTATGGAGAAGAGTGAGTTTCCATTACTGAGAACAGACATGAAGATGAGAGAAATATTTCAAAGGAATGACTGAGGATTCACACTTAAAAATTGCATCAGTGGGGATTTCCTATGGAAAACAGTAATCGTCATTTTGTTTCAGGCACCTGTCAGTTAAGATGAAATAACTTAGTGGCATGTAAAAGCCAGGTTTAGCACCTGGAATCAAGTCACCCAGAAATTTGATCTGTCCAACTTCTTCTTTTTTTTCTTCTGTCAGCTTTTCCCGGTTTGATCTTCTGAAATTGGAATTTAAAGGGGTGCTAGATATTGCATAAGCCCTGGAATTAGAGCAGTTACTGGAGAAAACACCACATACACAGATTTTTTTTTTTTTGTTAACAGATGTGATGTGTGAATTAAAACGAACAAATATGAGAATAGTAAGTAGCATGTTTAGAACTTTAAAAGAATTAGTAGTCGAATCAGTAGTGAATGCATTGAAGCAAATACAATCAATGACATAGAGGAAGAAATACTTGATAATACTTGCTGATATATATGTGGTCTCCTATTTTTTGCATCTCAGCAAGGCTTTGAGCATGTTTACCTACGCAGATTCTATCTGCCAAGTATGTAACACAGGTGTGTGTAATGGCATGGGACCATATATTTTGTTCTTCTCAAAGGTAAAGTGCATATAAGTGGGAAATACAATGATTACTGGAAAATAAAAGACTTCATAAGGTATTAAAGCTTTCCAACTCACTATTTGTGTTGTGGCACAAGCGACTATTCTGGAAAAAGTTCGATTTTACTGTGCCTAAGAATTGCATCAGCTAAACAGAAATTGCTAGGAAGTGGCCATCTAAAACTGAACCAACCATTGCTGATATAATAAATAATGTAGATGATGAGTATAGAAGGGAAAGTAGACTTTCAAAAAACATTCTCAGCACAAGTTTGTATTCTGTTGATGACTGTGCTATACTGTTAAGGAAACATTGTAAGGTAATTTTCAATTGTTTATTTTAGACATTAATCCTGAAACATGGTATATAACACAACTTTTACATTTGTATGAATGGTGGACTAATACTTCCAATCAATCCAGTAAAGATCAAAGCAATAAAGACTACGGAGCTAACAAAGATGGGCTGACCATCCTTACTGCAGAAAAAAATGAAAACATTTCACTTTGAAAATGTTAGCTTCCAAAGATACCACTAGGCTGATGCCTGCAAACTGAAAAGATAAAGTCTAACAATGCATACAAGGCATTCTCAGACCCCACCCTGATGGACCTCCTGTGTATCCATGAAACAAACAGCACAATAATTACCCATTCTAAAGACTTAACCTTTCCTGTGATATAAATAGGACCTGCTGTAGAGACAGGTATGTATTTCAGAGACTACCCCTTCCCTGGAACAGGCTTTCCATCCATGTGAAGTAAAGTTCCTCCCTAACCCAATTCAAGTGTAACTTGGACAACTGAATGGGGAACAGGAAAATCATACCTGGTTAGACACCTATGTCAAATTTTCAAATTTTCTGCTTGAATGTTATGACTGTATTATGTCTGTTAACTTCTCATTCTGACAAAATATTGTAGTGATTTCATATTTGTGCTGGAATGTTATGACTTTATTATGTCTGTCCAGTTTTTTATTCTGCTAACAATATGTATCTTGAGTTCCTCTTGCCGGGCCTCCGTTGAAATGGGCACCTCAGGACCCAGTCGGATTTTCCCAGTAAACAAATACCAAATAAATAAATAAATGTCTCTAATGGACACAGGCAGACTACAAATGGTTCATCTCTCAGGACCCTGTTTGTAAATGATTCACCTCCCAAGCCCCTCTTTACACTTATCAAGAGTACCAGAACTTGTCAAAGATTTGGGATGCATGGCTAGGCTTAAAAAGGGCCTTGTAGTTGTTAGACTAATAAACACCTATGAACATATAATACTTAATGCTGTGAGTTACATAGAGGGGAAAATCATACTGAGAGTCTTTTGACTCATTTTGATGTGTTATGTTTTTCTTTTTTTTTTTTTTCTTAAATATGTCTTATTTGATAAGCCTATTAATATAAAATGTATCAGGAGAAAAGGGAAAACTAAAGGAAGCAATATGGAATGTAAACTGCATGTAATTTATGGACAAAATGGTTACTTTATTTACAATTGTACAAGAAATGTTGATGGTCTCATAGGGCCTAGGCCCACTTTTCTTCTAAGTACTTTAATTTACAAGGTGTTAAATCATGGTCTCTCTCCTACTTTAAGAGTGAAATTAATTTTACAAGACAACCATTATATACTCCGAAGTACACATAGGTTCATAGGTTCATAGGTTCATACTAGGCTATCTGCCCTAGGGCATTTATAAGCCTAGCCAGAGTGTGTTTGGCTTTCGCCACCCATTTTAAATTAATTTTGCTATGCCCTTTTTCGAGGTTAGTATACTGTGCCTCTGTCTAACAGTGACACAGAAGTGATACCCGGGGTAAACCTACGATCCCCCATCCACTCATCAAGATTCCTCTTGAAGAGAGTCAATGAGGGACTCTGCCTAACCTGGACTGGGATTTTATTCCAGAGTGAAGAGAGCCTCTGGGTTATGAATCTGTCCCTCCAGCATGTCCTATTTATTTCAGTGCAGAGGTTCAAGTCTCTCGAGCGCGTAGCTCGATGGGATTTGGATTTTCTGAGTTGCAGTATGTCCATTAATTCCGGGTTGGACATTGGCTTTATACGTCAGGCACAGATCGCCTCTGAGCAGGCGGTATGCCACTGAGTAGAGCTGGAGTTTCTTTAACCGGGCAGCATATGGCATCTGTTTGAGCCCTTTGATCCTCTTGGTGAGGTACTTTTGGGGTCTTTCCAGTTGCTGCAGGTGTCTGGTAAGGTACATTCCAAAAGGGGCATTGTACTCAATTATGGGCCTGATGAGGGATGAGTAAAGAAGCATGATGACCTCCCCTGATCTAGATGTGAATCCCTTCATGATTAGGTGGGCTATATAAAATGTTTTTCTAACCACTTTGGCCACGTGGTTGTCAAATGAGAGATTGCTATCAACTTGGGTCCCCAGGTCCCTAATTACTTCTTCTGTACTTAATGGATTACCACCTATGTGGTAATTTGTGGGCACTTTGTTTTTGTCAAAGGGGATGACTATACACTTTTTGGCATTTAGCTTGAGGCCATGGCTCTGGCACCAGTTGTCTGTTTCTATGAGGCCCTTTTGGAGGATGTTTCTGTCGGCTGGAGAGTCTATTATAGCGCCCAGTTTGCAGTCATCTGCGAACTTGGTCAGCCACAGTCCTTCCGTGTTGGCCTGTATCTCCGAGAAATATATACCGAACAGGAGAGGTCCCAGGACTGAGCCTTGTGGGATGCCACTTGTAACTGGTTTGGAGTCTGACATGGCTCCAGCAATTCTAACCATGTGGGTTCTGTCCTTGAGCCAGTTTGCAACCCATCGAGTGACATAGGGGTTTATATTTAAGCTGGTGAGCTTATCTATAATGCCCAAGTGGGGTATTGTATCAAAGGCTTTTGCAAGGTCCAGGTAGGCTGTGTGGACCACCTTCCCCTCGTCAATGGCCTTGGTGACTGTTTCAAAGAAATCGACCAGGTTTAAGAGGCAGGATCTGCCCTTAACAAAGCCGAACTGGGTAGGATCCAGTGTCTGTAGGTCCCCAATATCTTTTTTTATGAGGTCCATGATGATCCTTTCCATAGCTTTGCAGACCAAGCTAGTCAGGCTTATGGGGCGATAGTTTCCAGGGTCCGTTGAGGCACCACCTTTGTGGAGAGGGACCACTGTTGCTGTACGCCACTCTTTGGGTACATATCCTGTGGTAAGGCTGAGATTGAACAGTAGTTTTATGTTTGGGTTTAGCTCTTCTTGGAGTTCATGTAGGACGCAGCCCAGGACACCGTCTGGTCCAATTGATGCTGTGTTTTTTGCTTTGGAGAGGTCGGCTCTTACCTGAGCATCTGAGATGTCAGGGGGGCAGCACTCTGCTGGGATAGATATTTACCCTTTTGGTGGGCGGGGGGGGAGAAGTTTGTGCTGAACCTGTCAGCTAGGATGTTGGCAATGTCTATGGGTTCGGTGTATTTTTTGTCATTTTGGACTAATTATGAGCATATCTGGGAATTCCCACCCAGGTTCCTAACATAACTAAAGAAAGCCTTGTGATTATCCTTAGTGTCCTGTGCAATTTTTCTCTCGAAGCTGGCCTTAGATGATTTTATGAGTGCCCGTAGTTTTTTGCTAACACTGATCAGAGATGCCTTCCCTTTTTGGGATTTTGCACTATCATGTAGTAGCTTCCTCCTTCTATTGTATAGTTTGTTTATGGCTGGGGTCCACCAGACAGGACGTCTGCCTTTGGAGGATTGGGTCTTGCTTTTATTTGGGATTGCATAATCCATGCATTCCTGAAGGTGTTCATAGAATGCATTTATAAAGGATTCTGCGGTCTGGGCCGTATTTTCTACAGGCCCGGGGGCTTTGAAGGATTCCACCTCGGTTTTGAGGAGTGTGAAATTTGCTTTAGAGAAGTTTTTCACTGTGATTTTATGGGCAGGGGTGGGGTCGTGATGTGAATATCCAGTGAGATTAGTTTATGGTCTGATCTTACCAGTGAGGGATACACTTCTGGTCTGGAGCATAGAGTCCCCATGTTGGTGATGATCAGGTCCAGTATGTTTTCCCCTCTTGTGGGAGTGGTAACAAGTTGTTCCATAGCATTTGAGTTTATAAATTCCAGGAACCTTTGAGCTAGGGTGTTGGAGCTAGAGTAATGCTCCCAGTCTATGTTTGGGTAGTTGAAGTCGCCCAATATAATGGTGTTTGGAGAGACCTTCATATTTTCCACTGTTCTCAGTGACATGATAACCACTTCTCTTTAGTAAGCCTTCCATTTAAAACTGCAGTAGGTAAGACAGCCTTCTCTAGAATTGGACCCGCTATCTGAAACCACCTACCCATGGACATCAAAAATCTAGAAACTACTATAAGTCTCAAAGATGCACAAAAAAAGCATGTGTCTTCACTGAATCTACCTGTAACTGCTGCCATGGCAATGGTTAAATAAATTACAATTCCATACCATGAATCCATCAATCCATCCACAACCCCCTTTTCTCTGTTTTTGAACATGAGGTAAAGTTGTCACCTCAACAGTTACCATCATCTATGGGTAATAGAATATAATTAATAAACTTTTCTTGGCCTCTTAATGTAGCATCTTATATGCAAATATTCCACAAGCATATGGGAGTTTATGCATTATATGTATAATTGCACTGTATTTTATGCATATCTTGGCTTGCATTCTGTATATATATATTTTTTTCCCAATGCTCTCTAGGTGGATCTTTTAATCTTACCCTATCTGTATAAAATCTTCCCATTATGTTGTGAATTTTACTACGGACTCATTTTGCACATAATATTGTTGAGATGGTGATGTATTTTCTATTATGGCTGAAAAGGGTTAATAGACCAGTCTATCTACTTGGTGAACAAATAAAATAAATAAATGGTGTACTAACTGTGATTTTATTTTATTTTTAGAGTTTATTGTATTGCAGAAGTGGATTGCTTATGTAAGTTATCCTCTGCAGATGATGAGATGGAAATAAATATGACCTTATTAGAAATCATAGGTTTAGACCTAAGAGACAGGAGAATACTGTTCACTGATGGAAGGAGTAAAACATAAGCCCTAAAACTGCTCTTTGTGCAAGACGCAAACAATATAGCATTTCAGCTGTTTGACACATTTCATTATATTGCACCCTTAGGTGATGAGTATTTGTTCCCATCTATAACATTCTTAAAAATTTCAAAACAGAACATGATAAAACTCATAGGCTTTGAGTCAGTCTGCAGAGAATGACAAGGCAACATTGTTCAGGAAATTATATCTGCAAGGAGAATGCAGTGCTTTTAAGAAGACATATGCTCTATTGGAAAATAAGAAAGCACCAATTTTGACTAAGAGATAGGAGGCCATGAGACAATTTAAAAATGTAATGAAAGCAATACATATGTAAGATTTTCTTTATTAACTCACACCAACATCGCTAAAAGGCAAGAAACCTGTCACTTGCAAAGAATATTTTCCAGTTATAAGTGAGAGAGGGACACAAAGTGTGTGTGTGTGTGTGCGTGCGTGCGTGCGTGCGTGCGTGTGTGTGTGTGTGTGTGTGTGTGTGTGTGTGTCTGTGTAAATGAAAATTAATTGATGCAATACTGAAACTTCCAGTTTGTATAATAATGCATTTTTGAATGGATCTGATACTATGCAAAACACTTAAAATAAAAACACGTGTGCACCGTGAAGGTAAAACAGATCACAAGTTTTAATCAGTTTTATATGTATAATGTAATTTAAGATATATGGGTGGTTAAGACATTATGATATTAATAAATAATAATACAGTTATTACTAGCATAATAATAGTAGTAATAATAACAAAAATAATATCCTTTGTCATGTGTAGCTGGATATCAAAGCCAATAACAATGATTAAAATAGTTATACTAATAATTATACTGGCAGTAATATCTATGGCATTGCTACATTATTCATATTATCTCATGTATAATAGCTAAACAATTCAAGAAGTACTACTAATTAATTTATTTAAAAATATCTGATGGGATGCAGTTGGCAAAGCCATCACCAGTTGGCCAACTTGCATACATTATAGATTATCTGCTGTACAGATAAAGTGAGTTATCTTTCAGGTTCCAGAATCTTTGCTGTAACAAGGGCCCTAAGGACCCTAACTCTTGACAAATATGACCACAATATGGTAGTGGTGCATGTGGGAGTGAATGGCTTGAAATGTAGATCCCAGGGCGGTATGCACAGAGACATGTTAGAACTTTCCAGATGTGTTATAAATTTAGATAAGACAATAGTCTTGAGTGGAATCCATCTTTTCCCCTTGAATGATGGCCAGATAAAAAAGAAAAGATAATTGGATTGAATAATTTGTTCAATAACTGCTGTCATTCCAGAGGGATTCAGTATGTGTCATCATGGGATAAGATCCTTGACAACTCAGCTTGCTTTGCTAAAGATGGCCTGCACCTCTCGTTTCATGGGTTTCACATACTGGCTAAATCTTTTGCTGTCCCCAGTTTCTTTTTTAGGCAGAGTCCAGCTGATAGATATTCCAAAGTAACTAACATACCTCTGAGTCACCTAACTGTGCCATTAAAGGCTCGACTAATGTGCACTTCCTATTTATAACCCATTACCTATTTAACCTCTGTAATAAGATTCCTCTGCATGTTAAGCAGTGCACCTTACTATCTCCCTTTAACCACAAACAAAATAAGTGGAGAAGTATTGACAAATGCAGTCCAGGTTTGATCAATATGGTTCTTCTGGAGAAAGGAGGTGATACCTGGGGGAAGTGACAATAGTCATAGGACTCTGTGGCCTTTGAAAATCTATGAATAAGAATCTATGAATTTGCTTTAACCTCAAGAAAAGGGTAGATGCCTCTAAAGCTATTGAATATAAGACTGGGTATGCTTTTAAAATTTTCTCTGTTGCTGTACAGAGCATACTGCTGGATGTCATAAACAAGAGACCACTGGATATACATTTTAATCAACGATTACCTAGTCCATCACTTAAACAGAAGTATCTGGTGAATGAATTGTTGCATCATACATATTGCAGCTTGCAGTCTGATAAAATGCTGAGTCCTAACCATTTTTTTTTCTTTTTGGAAGATAAAAAAAAACCTTATAGTCTTAATTTTGAATTTAGATACATTTGCAAAGGGTACATAAACAGATGTAACCAAACGACCATTGAATTGCATTGTTAATTGTTATGCAAATGGAAAAAAATCATGGAATGTTATTACTAAATCGGCATAAAGGGTCTTTTAATTTTTTTTTTTTTTTTTTTTGTGACCAGCATCCATCCATCCATTTATAACCCTCTTTTTTCCTTATTTTTGCACATGTGGTTAAGGAGTCACATCAACCATAACCATCATCTAGATCCAATGTTCATGCCACCAGGTAATTAGTCCTGCAGCAGTTCTTGTGACTGGCATATTCATAATTACTCCATCCAAACCCATGCAATTAGTCATGTCTTAAAACAAAATACTATAACTGCAACTACAAATGTGCTAAATATATGACAAAAACATATGTGTCAAAGGATACCCAAGAGTAAATGGAAACTTTAACAAAAAGCATGCTAATGAAAGATAAAGAACAAGTATCTGAAATGCTGCAAAGTCACATTTTGTGTTTAAGGACTGGCTGTTTGTTTCTTACACAATACATTATATAATTATAGTGAATCTGAGTACAAACCCACAAGGGTAACTCATGCATTAAACACTAAAATCTTTACATGCCTTGCTTAGTTTAACTTAAATTACCTCTGGACTGCAGACTTGTTTTGAACTGACTCATGCTTATTTTCTGGAATGAGAATTGTTTTTGTTATTTGACAGAAAATCTTTCAAATTAAACTTGACCTGACATCTGACCATCTGTGGCTAGTACTTATGCAAACTATATTCTCTACAGTAATCAGTGACTGCAATACAGATTGTAGCCTTCATCATATATCAATCTATTTTCACAAGACATATATGTCTACCTAGGATATAGTCTGCCTACAATATTTCAGTTTACAGGTGTTATCAAGGCAGATGGACACTCTCAAATTGATGCCCATGTCAGTCTGTGTGTAGTAAGATGAACATTCATTGTTCATTTGTGCTGCAGGAAAAAGTGAACGTACTGTTCCCTGAACAGAAATTTGTTCCAGAATAGAACTGCAAACCTTTTCAAATTACAGTTAAGGAATCATACTTGTCAAAAAAGAAAGAAAGCACAAGCTGCTGTTTGGCTCTATAATCATGAAATAGTATTACACTGACAGCAGAATATAAGTCACTGGCATGGCATCTCGACAAATGGTTTGACATTTTCTAGAGTAGTTTTAAAAGAAACAAAATCAGTATGCCACTGTAATCATGACAGTTAAAACTTTTGCTTAAAAATATAATGCTTTCATTCAGTTTGTGGAGAAAAAGTCTGTAATTTTCAATTAAATAATCTTCATAGTAAAGTGTTTTTACTGATGATATCAGTAAAAATGCCTGAAAAACATAAAATTGATATAAATAAAATGTGTGCTTACAATGCTGGAGTGCAGTCTAGGTAGTCTGGTATCGAGGAAAGATTGCCATAGTTTGAGAGACAGGACCACTTTAAGGAGGCGTCTGAAACTTGATTAAATACAGATTTAGCATTAGGGGTTGCAAACCTCTGTGTGCCAACTTTCCATAAGAGCCTTTTTACCTGTAAATAAAATTTTATTAGACTTCTATAACAACCCACTGGAGTTCAAGGCTCAGTATGATGAGCTGTGAAACTTTGGAAATTAACTACAATTCAGCTGTAGTAACAACAGAATCTGAAACTCTATGTTGCACATTAAAAGCATTTTATTTTATTTATTTAACTTTTGTTGGCTAGAGTAGTCCCACTAGGCTGGTGGACACCTCTCAGGGGAGAAGTAAGGATCACAAAATTCCCCCTACTTTTTTCAATAGGCGTCATGGTATCCTTTGCATCCATTAGAACTGCCAAAAACTCAAGCAGATAGAGCCTCTGTTTAATGTATAATCTGAAGAATTGCACATAATGCCCCCCTTATGCTATACTACAATGTCAGCAATCAATCTACCTGGTATGAGAATAGAACCCACAGCATACCACACAAAAGGCAAGTGTGCTACCTTTTGTAACCATTGACACAGCTTTCATTAGAAGACAATAACCCCTAAAAACTGGATGCAGAAGGCTGCACCTCATACATTTTCTAACCATGTATATTTGCCCTGTGATCTCTGTAACGCAGATAAATGGAGAATTCTTGAAGTTAAAACACTTTGAGAGTTGGTATATATTTTTCTTTCTATCTGCACCAAAATTTGTGCAGACACTAACTTTAAACTTACAATGGTGTCCTGCAATCAGCTTACTGTACCAGATCCTGAACTGTGCTGCTCAATAATAGCACTAGACTCATGATTTCAGGATTTTGATATTTATGATGAAACTTTAATTGCATAAAATAGCATATAAAGCACAGTAGCGATGCAGGCAGTAAGCACAACACTAACCAAAGCACAGAAAAAAAATGCTGCTTCATAAACCTTAAGACCAGGTCTGAAGAAGCCTATTCAGGTGAAAGCGCTTACCACGTCACATGTTTGTGTCACAATAAACCTGTGTTTTAAGGTTTATGAAGCAGCGTTTTTTTTCTGTGCTTTGGTTAGTGTTGTGCTTACTGCCTGCTTCGCTACTGTGCTTTATATGCTATTTTATGTTCCTGGACTGAGATTGGCACGCGTAGCGTTAGTCCTGTGGGGAGTGATACTTTTTGAACTTATTACTTAAACTTTAATTGCAGTTGAATTATAGCACACTGTAAAAATAGTTAGCATCTTAGCTTCTTCCTCAGGACTCAGATGAGAGTTGTATGCATTGTGGGTAATAAGCATTCTTAAAGTTACAAGCACATTTTATTTATTTACACTTTGTCGACCAGGATAGTCTGATTAGTCCAATGGCATGTTTTCAAAGCAGATATGATACATATATGTACACAGGAAAGCTGTACTTATAACTACTATTGTTACAAATGGGAACCCAGCTTCCATAGGAAGTCTGTCAGATCATGCAGCCTGTTTTCAGATTCTCATCAAGGTTATAGACTTCTACCTTTGAGAGAGGTGCAAAGGCATTCCTTAATTTATTTTCAACAGCACCCACTGTAATGTTTTGCAAATCACTTTTTCATGAAATAATTTCACATCATATAGACTGATTTCCAATTTTTCTTAACAAAATTATCATCATGTGTACCCAAAGTATCTACCAATGATTCTGGCTTCTGTACAGTGTCAGAGTTCAAAAGACGCTGTCTGTGACAGAAGTGCTCTTTTACATGTTATATTTTCCAGCCGTTTATTATAAAACTGAGGGGGCAGTTTGAAATTTTGCATGTGGAGTGTATCCAGTGAAATTTCTACCCTTTTGTTTACTATTTCCCAAAACCTAGCTTACAGGATTTTTTTTAATGATATGCCCTCCTTTCTCATCCACTATGGTGCTTTGGTGTATATAAAGGATTGCAGATAATCTATTTTTTTTCCAAGTAGCACCGCAAAGAATGAACTCAGACTCTAAGATGAGTATGCATAAAGCACTGTTTTGTATCCCAGTATTGCTACCACTGTACTGGGTGACCTGATTGATCTCCCATGCAGATACTCCCCCCCCACACACACACACACAAACACACACACATACACACATACACAGCAGCACTGGAAATTATAGAGCAAACCATCCCTCTGTCAACGTAAGCCAGCTAAGAACATCTCATCAAGTTTTATATTTTAGCAGAACTATTTTGAAAGAAACATAGAGAGAGACAGAGAGAGACTGCTGGGGAAAATCTTGCATAATGGATAGGGATAAGTTACCATATACGTTTAAGCATAGTGGATACAGTGAACACCTTAAATTGAGCTCTTAGTGAATTTAAGTATGTTCCTCAATATTTCTTGTCTCACAGAGAAATCCTGTCTACATTATTTTCATAATCAGAGTTCACTGACCTTGAGTAGCAGTTGGCCTTTTTATGTATAGGAGATTATATCTATGTCTTTATTTAAAGGCATGACTTCAATTCAGAAATGACATCCTTGAGAATTTATATTGCAGACATAAATGTGAAGTGATTATTATGATGGGAACATATTAAAGGCTAATCATGCATGACAGGACACAAGAAAGTCATCCTGCAATATATTAAGATGGTACACATGAGAGAAAGAAAAGGAAAACGTAACCTGAAGAGCATCTACATCAACAAAGCAAACAAGGTAAATTCTAGTAACACTGGCAACTAAGTCAGCAAAAATGTTTTACTGGATTAGAAAACAGTATGAAGCTGAACCAGAAACCATGGAGTTAGATGTTAATGTTAGACAACTGCCATTGAATAAATGGAGCTTGTTTTCAAGGCCACAAAAGTTCTGTCTAGTTTTTAGAATTGTGTAATGTTATTGGTATGTGGTTAAATAACAAAATAAAATCAAGGGAGGCAAAGTGAATCCCTGTCTCATGTTCTTGTGTCTTATAAGTTTAATTGATGGAGCTGGCACACTTAAATATTTGTCAAAATGTTGAGAAGAGAAATTTAAACAGGACTTAAATACCTGTATATTAGTCCAGTGGAATACAAAGGGAAATAATTGTCCATAAATATATCCATTCAGTGCAGTGACTGGCATATTAAGGTTAATAAACATCCATACAGGAGAATAGTTCATTTGATATGCATTAGAGCTATGCAGTGTAAATATTCGGATGTGGCATCATACTTTAGATATTCCTTTCCATAGGAAGCTTAGATATCATGAGTGCATGGAATACATCTAGAAAGTATAAGGATAACATTAAGCCATGCAGCCTAGTGTAGATGGGAATGGGAAAGAATGGCCTACACTTTGTACCAACATATGAAGTTCAGCTAGGACAACACAGAGATATAGTGTGAGGTATTTAAAACAAATGTCTTTCTTAGTTTAAGATAAAATGGAGAGAAATGGGGAAGGAAGAAGTGGGATGACAATGAAGTAAACGGAAAGAAAAGCCAGTGCTTTCAGTCAACAATGTACATGTGATGCTATGTCAGCACTGGCCTGATCTCCGTATGCCAGTCATCAGATTTACATCAAATAATATAAGCAGAGTTCCATGCATCTTATAAGGACCTTTTGGTTTCTGTTTACCCAAATGACTATACCCATGTCAAAGGACATATTAGCCATCTATGCGTCTTATACTGTAAATCATTGATGTAAGCCTTTAAAAACACTTTTATATCTATCCTTAGGTCTATTAAGCTAGTCTGCCAAAAACAGAGGTCTGTCAGTATTTGAGATGAGAGGATTACATGTGATGACCATTGTCTTACAAATGTCCTTTTTAACCTGGTGAAATTGTGATGGACACTGGGACTAATTCCTGAGGAATAAATGAGCTGGCTGTCCAATCTCTTTCTGTAGAGTTCAGCAGTTTTACACAGTTTAACAACAATGTCCATTTATCCAGTTTGCATTGTAATGTGGTGCATTTGTTTTAAAAGGCTGGGAGTTTACCTACCTCATTAAACAGGTCTATCTCCCTACTCTGTTTGGCATTTAAAGTAATGGAATAAAATAAAATGAAACAGCCCTTTGCTGAGATTTAAAAAAAGGCTGCCAGACTAAGACAAATCTGCCTTCAAGAAAGTTAAACTGAAAATGCATTTCTCATTAGCATGTTGTATAAATGATACACTGGAATTAGAAAATGTGACTCAGTCAGCCAATTGGTCTGTAGTGAAAATATTTAGAGAGACAATGATTAAACTAGGTCTGAAACACTGATAATTAGGCACAATAAGGCACTATATCAGCCATGTCCCAAGGGAAAAAAAACGAGTCAGCAATACTTTTTTTAAATCTAGTTAGCCCTGGATTTTCCAATTAGTATAGCAAATGCACAATTAGGAGTGGGACAAAGAATTATTGAGGGTCAGCCAAACCAAAATGGGAAATCCACTGATAATTAAATGTCTGGATTCTTCGTTGGCTTCCAGTGAAATTTTGAATACCAGTGAAATTTTGAATATCATTAAAGTTTCCTCTAAATATTATAGACAAATATGGAACGCATCATCATGGACCTAATAAACAAGAATATAGGGAATCTCCTCTCTGAGTCAGTCACCAGAGCTGTGGATGAAGGCAAGGTGGTTCATACAGCCTACCTTGATCTGGCCAAGATATTTGATACCATTCCCCATTCAGGAATCATAGAAAAACTCACTAAGCTAGGCATCAACCCCTATATCACTAGGTGGGTTGTAAACTGGCTCACAGATAGAACCCACAGTGTGAAAGTAGCGGACTCCATCTCAGACTGCCGACTAGTCACTAGTGGGGTCCCACAGGGTTTGGTCCTGGGTCCTCTCCTGTTTGGAATCTACTTCTCTGAAGTCCAGGGCAACACAAAGGGTCTCTGGCTGACAAAGTTCACAGATGATTGCAAGTTGGGAGCTATTATTAACTCCTCAAGTGATGTTGACATCCTACACAAAGGTCTCACTGAGACCAACGACTGGTGTCAGAACCATGGCCTTAAGCTCAATGCCAAAAAATGTGTTGTCATCCCCTTTAGGAAAAACCTGGTTCCTATGAATTACCACATTGATGGTAGTCCACTGAACACAGAAGGTGTTATAAGAGATCTGGGAACACAGGTTGACAGCAGCCTCTCTGTTGAACACCACATCGCCACTGTGGTCAGGAAGTCCTTCTATGTGGCACACCTCATTACTAAGGGTTTTGCATCCAGGAAGAGAGAGGTCATTGTCTCCCTCTACTCTTCCCTCATTAGGCCAATCATCAAGTATAATGCACATTTGGCATGTACCTCCCTAGACACCTGCAACAACTGGAGAGGCCGCAAAAGTACCTCACAAAGAGGATCCTAGGCATTAAACACTTGTCCTATATGGACAGACTCAAAAACTCCAACTATTCCCTGTCTCATATCACCTAATTAGAGGCGATCTCGTTTTGACATACAACGCCATGTCTGATCCAGCTCTATTAGAAATGCTACATCTAAAGAAATCCCAATTCATCCGCACCACACACTCCAGTGACCTCAACCTCATTACCACAATCAACAGAATGTGCTGGTGGGACAGGTTCATAACCCAGAGACTGCCCTTGCTATGGAATAGACTTCCCATACATGTCAAACAGAGCACCTCACTGCCCCTCTTCAAGAGAAAACTTGAAGAGTGGATGGGAAACAGAAAATTTACCCCAGGGATCACTGCAATGGCTCTGCTGTACAGAGGCACATGGAACTTATGGCTCTGCTGGACCAAGGGAAAAGGGAACTAATCTAAGGGGGCAGAGAAAGCCAACACATTCTAACTAGGCTTATAGATGCCCTCAGGCAGATAGCCTAGTGCTTACCTATGAACCTATGAACCTAAAATGTTGTTAATTAAAACAATGTCCATAAATTCTTGGATTAACATTAAATTATTCTCGGGCAGACCACCAAACCTCTTAACAATATCGTTAAACCAGTTAAGTCCTGTTTCATGGGAGATAACAGGAAAATAAGATTTTAATGTCACATGTAATAAGCAAACAGTTCGTACTGTCTACATTCCTTAGTTTATCCAAAAAATCCCATGAATCTCAAAGGATGTGGTGGAATGAGTGATATAAATTTTTCAATGTTACATCTATGTATTTGGCCAAAGGCTACATAATAGAGCCTGCTGATGTAACAATTGGTTGTAAAGTTGGATCGCTAATGTTGGAATGCAACTTAGATATGCCAAAAATCCTAGAAATAATAGGTTCTTTCACCATTAAAAATTGTACAAGTCCATGGAAATATTATCAAACAGCAAAAACTCATCCAAAGCAATTTTGATAGCTCTGTAAGCAATGTTTATCTCATTGACACACTTCTATACACATTAACATCACTCAGTAATTTTAACATTCGACCTTGGTAGTCCAGGTGATACATAATAATCAAGCCCCCATCTTTGTCTGGTTGCATACATCTGATTTCTGTGTCATTAGTGATAGCTGATAGTACAGATTTTTCTTGGGGGGGAGAGGTTAAAAAAACGGTTACTATTTTTAGTTTGTAATGTGTCTCTAATGTCCCTCTGACAGACCCGTTCAAACGTCTGGACAGTGGGATGTAGGGGGGGTTGATAGTGCTTTTACGCTTCAGTGTGTCTGAGTTAGCTGCTCGAATATTTTCAGCCCCACTAAATAATAAGTCCAGGTTTAACTCTCAAGTGAATAACTTTAAGTCAACCAGAGTATGCTCAACACTGGCTATGCTGGAGGGTATGAAGTTAAAACCCTTTAAAAAAAGTTTATGATGCATTGGTTCACTGTATTCGAGTGGATAGTTTCCATTGTCATCTCCATCTCTGGTGGTTCCCTTTGTTCTGTTGCCTGTGTTGAAAAAAACCCGTGGAGCCTCTCCTCGAGGGTACAAAATTGCTGGTTGCTGCTTTTTTGTTTTGTTGATCTGCTATCCATTCCAAGTGCCTCAGTGCTGTGTTGTCTAAAGGGGCCGCTACTTGCTGGTGTGGTTCATTTCCCCTTTCTTGAACAGAATCGTTGAAGTCTCTGTTTGCATGCGGAAAATGTGGTTGTGGATAGGTCATTTTATTAGAGTAATCTCTATCATCCTGCATCAGTTTTTTCATTTTCTTGTCCCTTAGGGAAATGATTTTGTGCTCAACCTTCTGAAAAGTAGCCACATAGTTGTTTTTGTGAAGTGGATAAATCAAATCCTGTGTAATAGAAGACACTAGTTTCTGCTCAGAGTCCTTGAGTTCTTTAAGACGTCTTTCATTTTCCTTGATAATGATGCTCATCATGCCAATACCAGTGCGGTCAAACAGTTCTACTAATTCTAAATGAAATACACAGTCTGGTGTTACCCCCTGGGGATATTTCCACACTTGCAGGCCTTTAGGCACATGCCCCCTTCGGACACTTTCAGATAGAAAGCTGTTATCCAGCTGTACTGATTTATATTTGTAGAGATGTTTTTCTAGTTGTAAAATCTGTTCAGCTACTGTAAGATGGTTACCATTATTATTAATTACACAACTGGTGTTGTTAAAATTCAAAGCAGTTTCTTACCAGTTGTTGAGCTGAGAACTGCTTGTGTAGTCTCTAAAAGTAGTACTCTCACCTGATTCTGAGTTCTCGTTACTGTTATGTCAACCATTGTCGATGTCCATATTCTGCGTATTCCTCTTGTTCAATAATTCCTTACAGACAACACTGGTAACCTGTTGAGTTATTTGTTTTGTCATCTGTTGGATAAGCAAGGTAAGATCAATGTTACCAGCGAAGGTGTTAGAGAATAAATCCTGAGAACCTTCCACTGCCATGTTGTTGTATATACGTAAACCCAATATCAATCTTAAAGCCAAAAAATGAATCCAACAATTCCAGTAAACAGCAAAAATGTAAAACAAACTGGAAGCAGCAGTTATGTAGGATAAATATTCCAAAAAGCATTTATTAAACACAAATAAAAACCAGATTAAGCTCTTTCATCTTGTTTCATGTAAGACATCATCAGAACCTTCATTTCTAAATGTTAAAAAATATTTAAATACTAAATCTCTCACCAATCATCATAAACACACCCTCCAACTCAATCAATTAAGGCCCCTAAAAACATTTAAAGGGATACAAAAGAAAAAGTAATGCTTCACATACAATAAAACAACAACGTTGCTAAATATCCTTAAAATCATTTAATTGAACAGACACAATTACATTAAATTTTTCTCAATCTGTCTTTCAATTCACTAGCAATGGAAATGTTGTTGTTAAGTCCAGGTGGTGTGGTAGCATCTGTTCTTAGCTGCCAAAACATTTCCATATGGAATAGTTTGTTTTTCCAGTCCCCTGGGTATGCATGTACTAAAAGTTGTTCAACCGCAAAAAATGTGAATTTTGAAAAGTTGTTACATATAATGGAATGTCTTGCTAGTGCACTTTTATTGTCACCTTTGGAAATACTATACATGTGTTGATATATTCTCCTATTAAGTGCATTGTTGGTTTTTCCAATGTAGAATGCCTCACAGGCATTACACACAGCAAAATATATGATTATTTCCAACAAACAACTGAATTTACCACCTCTGACATATCTCTGGATTTCATCCCTCAAATGTCCATTGTAGTCGGTGTTAATAAAATTACACTGATTACATCTTCCACAACAATGAGTGGTTGGAAATGATTTGTGGTGTTGGTCATGGGGTCTTTCCAAAATGTTCTTCATATTATTTTTCTTTTTATAAATAAATCTCAGAATTTGACTACCCAGCTTTTTCATGTTTTCATCACAATTCAGTATGTGCCAATTCTTAAAGAATATATTCTCAATGTTTTTATTTTATGGAATGGTTCCCAAGTGGATATATTGAGATTTGTTGGCTATTTACACACCACTACCTCATTTCTTAAGTTTTCCATGAAGTGCTTATCAGACAGAATAGAGTTCTTGGATGTATTGATAGAAAGGCTTCCTGACTCTACTATTGGGACTAGCCTCTTTAGGAAGGAATGTTATCATAATTCTCTATTACATAGAACTAGTATGCAGCCTCCATATATTTTCCCTAACATTATTAAAGGACAGAGTATGAGAGCATCCCAACTGAATGCTGGTGACAATGGTTATGCAGATAAATTGGACACATTGATGGGTAACTTCTTGAAGAGGAGCTATAGTGAGCAGGAAGTGAGTTTGGGTTTGAATAGAGGGGCAGCCCTTACAGATACTAGGGCTAGACCCTTTTTTTTATTGGAAGGATGATGGAGGTAATACTATTTTCTCTAACAGGGAGAATAAAAGATCAGTTGCTTGCTCTTTGCAATACACTAGTGATACTAAGTATATTACTGATGTAATTAAGATAAATTGGTAAATACTTTTGACCGACAATGAGATTAAAGATGTTTTTGGAGCACGACTGACTTTTACTTACAGGAATAAACTGAATTTGAAAAGAATGGTGTGTTATCTGGATAAAACTAGGCAGGGGAATGATAGAACAGGACATTTTCAGTTTGGTACTATCCCCTGCCATAACTGTTGATATTGTCAGTTTATGGACAATAATAGCACCTTCATAAATCCTAATACTGCTAGCACTTTTACTTTTAGAGTGCAAGCAGATTGTAACACTAAAGATATAGTGTACCTTGCTAGATGCACTGCTTGTTCCTGTTTTTATGTCGGGAAAAGTAACAGGAAACTCAGGGAACGTGTTAGGGAGCATTTATATTCTATAAATATACAAAATAAAGGTAATGCCCTTGCTAAGAACGTTATGAGTAAAGGGATTGACCATACTTTTAGGTTCTCAGTTATAGAGAGGCTTTATGCCAATGCTAGGTTAGGGGATATTAGGACACAAACTGAGACAGTAGAGCTACAATGGATATTAAGGTTGGGTGCTACCAGAGGGAGTGGACTAAATGAATATGTTCCACTAAAACCAGCTCTTAAAACTTGTAGGTTATATAAATAATTCTTATTAATGCATATTTTATGTTTTATAGGTTTTATATACTTTACAGGTTTATTGTATATGGTGTGTTTTAATGATGTCTATGACTTTAAATGTTGTAACTGGATATCTGGTATATAAGGGGGTGGGTGTCTTAGTTTTCTTTTGATCTTGAAGAAGCATTTGTGACTTTAACGTGAAAGCGCTTATCCTGGAATAAATATTTGATTTTTACTGCCATCATCCGTGTTACTGGTGTCCTTTATGTTTTTTTGGTTCTATCTATAAACAGGCTTGCTACACAGAACAAATATCAAAAAACCTGCTCTTGGCCTGCTTTCGAGGTAAGTTGTCACTTGCACTGAGAGCAAGTCTTTTGGAATTGGACCCATTATGATCCTGCCAACATTTGTGAGGTTGTCTTTGGAAACAGTTCAATGTAGATATCGATACTTCAACGGTAACAATTGCTGTGGGTACCCATTTTTCTACTGCTGCATATTTTTCTACATGTGTGTGTGATGTCCACAGGTATGTTATATTGTCAAAATGCATAGCTGTTTCTCATCTGCAGCTGTTCATGTACTATATGCAAGTAGAATATAAACATATATATGAGAGAGAGAGAGAGAAGAGGTATAAAATGTCGCTGGAAACAAATGTGAATCACTATGACATTCATATTGTTTATATTTTTTTTTCTGTCATACCTGTTTCTACATATATGACCAGAATGCCACCCCTTATGCCCAGATAAACAATGAAATGGAAAGGAGTATGGCTTTAACATACACTGTGGACTATTAGGTGATAAGAAAAATCACCATGGATAGTGGGGTCATCCTCAAAGAAAACAAATTGCTCAATAGCATCCTCCCCGAAGAACCAGCCTTTGTGGTTAGAAAGGCCAAAAACATCAGAGATTATGTTGAGGATACAGAGAAGGAAGAATACCCAGGATCCAAGGACACATTCAGATGCAGGCCACCAGACTGTACCGATTGCCACCTTATGAGGAACAGCAATCAGTTTAAATACCCCACCAATGACAAGATTTACTGGATCACCATCTACAACCATTGCTAAATGTAAAATGTGCTCTACTGCACCAATTGTAAGTCTTTTAATTGTTTTTTTATGTAGGAAAAACAATCAACAAACTATAAGGTGCATAGCTCAGCACCTCTCTGCAATCCATTCTATCATGAGAACCCTCTTGGCAAAAGGTTTTGTTCTGAAAGCACACTATCTGGTCCAAAGTGTTTATGTTGACAGAGTCCAGAAAATGTTGTGGCTCTGTGTTAGAGGCAGTGTATGCTTCCTAGTCTATAAAGAGATAAAGTCTCCCATGAATAGGGTGTTTGGTTGGATTTTGAGTGCCTTAAGTAGGTCTAGGTACAAATTATGAGTTTTATTCTGGTCATGGCCAGCTAGCATGATGAATATATATATATATATATATATATATATATATATATATATATATATATATATATATATATATATATATAAGTGCATTGATTTTCCTTTTGTATGAAGCAATTTTAAATATGGCAATCTATCTGCTATCAAGAAAAATATTGTATATTGGAAAAACCAAAGGATTTTAAAAAAATAAATCTATAAATATCTGGAATCATTTCTCAAAATATCACCATCTTCTTTTGGCTGTTCCAGTTAGGGGTCACCACAGTGAATCATCTGTTTCTATTTCTTCCTGTCCTCTGCATCTTGCTCTGTCACACCAACCACCTGCATGTCCTCTCTCACCACATTCATAAACCTTATCTTAGGCCTTTCTCTTGTCCTGTTACCGGGTAGCTCCATCCTTAGCATCTTTTTCCCAATATACTCAGCATCCCTCCTCAGCACATGTCCAAACCAATGTAATCTTGTCTCTCTGGCTTTGTCTCCAATCCTTCCAATCAGGGCTGACCCTCTAATATACTTATTCCTAATCCTGTCCACCCTCGTCACACCCAGTGCAAATCTTAGCATCTTTAACTCTGCCACATCCAGCTCAAACTCCTGCCTTTTTGTCAATACCACTGTTTCCAACCCATATAACATAGCTGGTCTCCCTACCCTCTTGTACACCTTCCCTTTCACTCTTACTGGTACTCATCTGTCACAAATCACTCCTGACACTCTTCTCCACCCACTCCATCCTGCCTGTACACTCTTCTTCACATCTCTTCCACACTCACCGTTACTCTGAACTATTGATCCCAAGTATTTAAACTCATCCACCTTCACCACCTCTACTCCTTGCATCCTCACCATTCCTCTATTCACCCTCTCATTCACACACATATATTCTGTCTTAGTCCTGCTGACCTTCATTCCTCTTCTCTCTAGAGAATATCTCCATCTCTCCAGGGTCTCCTCCACCTGTTCCCTATTCTCACTACAGATCACAATGTCATCTGAAAACATCATAGTCCATGGGGACTCCTGTCTGATTTCGTTTATCAACCTGTCCATCACCATTGCAAATAAGAAAGGGCTCAGAGCTGATCCTTGATGTAACCCCACCTCCACCTTAAATGCATCCATCACTCCCACCGCAGACCTCACCGCTGTTACAATACCCTCGTACATATCCTGTACAATTCTTACATACTTCTCTGACACTCCTGACTTCTTTATGCAATACCACAACTCCTCTCTAGGCACCCTATCATATGCTTTCTCTAAGTCTACAAAAACACAATGCAACTCCTTCTGACCTTCTCTGTACTTCTCCATCAACACTCTCAGAGCAAACATCGCATCTGTAGTGCTCTTTCCCGGCATGAAACCATACTGCTGATCACTAATCATCACCTCCCTTCTTAACCTAGCTTCTGCTACTCTTTCCCATAACTTCATGCTGTGACTGATCAATTTAATCCCTCTGTAGTTACTACAGCTCTGCACATCTCCCTTATTCTTAAAAATCGGTACCAAAACACTTTTTCTCCATTCCTCAGGCATCCTCTCACTTTCCAAGATTTCATTAAACAATCTGGTTAAAAACTCCACTGCAATTTCACCTAAACACCTCCATGCTTCCACAGGTATGTCATCTGGACCAACAGCCTTTCCATTCTTCATACTTTTCATAGCTGTCCTTACTTCCTCCTTGCTAATCCATTGTACTTCATGATTCACTATCCCTACATCATCCAACCTTCTCTCCCTCTCATTCTCTTCATTCATCAACCCCTCAAAGTACTCTTTCCATTTCCTCAACACACTCTCCTTGCTTGTGAGTATGATTCCCTCATTATCCTTTATCACCTTTACCTGCTGCACATCTTTCCTAGCTCGGTCCCTAATTTGGTTACTCTTCAATTAATGTGCTTGGTTTGGTGGATTTGATTTGAATGTTTGCTTTGTTTGCTGATACTTGTGTCTCTGTTGGTTTTCATGCTCTACTGCCTCTGACAGAATATATTTGAATGTTTAGATACATTTTTGGATGAACTCTGATTATTTTCCTTCTTCTTGCACTCAGATGTATTTTGGAGTGTGCTTTAAGGTTGTTGAGCATGAATCACACGTGGCCTGTTTCTGTTCTGATTGAACAGAACTATCAATTCTTTTTCTCATGGATGGGTCTTTGGAAATTAGCCATTTTGAAGGTGTTTGATCTGCGGCCTGGAAGTTTGATTCAGTTCCGTTCATTCCTTGTTTACAGTACAGAGAGGGACTTATCAAGAATCTACAACATAAAATAAATTTACTAACATCCTCCATTTTTCCATGGCTCTTCAGTCAAAATTAATACCTCACCCAAGTACCTGGGTATAACGTTTTATCACATTCCCCACCTCACTTCTTAAAAATAACTTGGTCAACATGTGGTCAAATATTGAAAATGATATTATAAATTGGAATAAACAAAACCTCTCTGTACTCTCTAAGGTAGCTATCATTAAGATAAATATGTTGCCAAAACTTCCATTACAATTTAATTCAATTAATCTAACAGTTAATATTTTGGCAATATATATTCCAAATTTGTTAAGTTTATATGATTCCCAAAATCAGTAAGAATAGGCTTTAAAAAAATAATCTATCCTAAAAGCCTTGGTGGCTTGAGTCTTCCAGATTTCAGACTATATTGCAATAGTAAGTGCTAGTAAAACATTTCAATTAGTAGATTGTAATCATAAATCATCTTTGTGGAGTCCTTCTTGAGTTAAAATATGGTATAACTCTGTATGTAATTTAGACTGTGACCAAAAAGCACTGACTTTTGTTAAAAGGAGAACTTCGACAATCCTAAACTACATCATTTTCTAATACATAAAATAAAAATGCTTCAAAATCTTTTAGACTTACTTAATTTGAATAATTCATTTATGCTATTGCAACCAATTCAATTAAATCCTATCCTAAAAAAATCAATAAATTCTAACTTCCCACTCCTTATACAAAAGTCAGCCTTGGATTTTTATTTAAATAGACATCTTTCAATTAGTGATTTGAAAAAAATCTTTTAATTGTCATAAAAGCTATACTATTGAACTGAGACAAATAAAAGAATTAATATCCATATATCTGCTTGATCCCAATATAAATTAAGCTAATATAATATTATGTAACCAGTTATGGAAGTCCTTTACTTCAAAAAATTTTGTCAAATGCATTAAGACTATTTAACTCATTAAGATTTCATAACTCTATTATATTTGTGGCGTTCGAAAGACATGCATGAATGGAATGCCTTTGTTGAAGGCTGGGCGCTGGGCTGGCACCTCGGTACCACCAATCATTAGCGGACCGAAGTTCTGGTGTAGCGACCCCTAACTGGGAAAATCCGAAAGAAGAACAACTGGACCAATATAAACCCAGCATTTTTATATAATCTGCAACTCAAATCAGTTAGTATAATTTCTAAATTTGTACCTATTAAAAACTTTTCTACATGCAGTTAATAATAAATAACAATGCATATCTAACCTTCGCTATTTTTAAAAAAATGTTACCCTTACATATCAGCAGATTTTTCTATTTGTAAATATCACAATGCAGATATATTTCATATACTGTGGTGTTATAAACCAACATATAAACTTTGGTGCTCTCTAAAAGTCAAATTAGAAAAAATGAGTTATGAAAAAGCTGCATTTTCATCGGAATTTGTTCTATTACATATCCCTCTGAAAGATTTAGCTCAAAAAGATATCCATATACTAATCACACTATTTTCACTGGTTAAACTCTTTATTACCCAGAATTGGCGAGATCGATCTAAAATCAATTGGGATAGCTTCAAACAAATGACTATTAATTATATTCTAACCCATAAATTGTTTATCTCCAATTCTTCTAAATATACCTATTACATTAATTACTGGGAGAAATTGTTTGATTATATTCTAACAATATAAATTACAAGTATAAATTTTTCAATGGACGTCTTCACTTTTTCGAATGATTACGGTTTCTGGCATTTTATATCAGTGTTATTGCCTATTTTATATGTATTATTCATATTCTCAAGGTTAATCACTAAATTTTCAGGCAAATATTTTATTTGTGTCTGTTATGAATTTTAATAGCATAAAAAATAAAATAAAGATTTTTGAAAAAAAAAACTCATTAAAGTACCACTGCCTAGATGTGACTCGTAGTAGCAAAGTAGGTATACCTGTGTGCCTGGCTATCATATTATTTTTATTGTCGTTGCATAACATGCTGTTTTTCTCACACTCACAGTTAACATCCATGCATTGTTGTGGATAGTCAGAAGCATGCAGTCATGCTATCTGCTGTGTCTGTCTGGTCATCAGTGACAGTGGGTTAACAGAGTGTATTTTATCCCTAGGCTACATGGAGAGTGGCAAAAACTCCATACAGATGGCTGTGATTGGTTTTGTGACAGGTGCTACAAGACACATCTATTTTATCAGCTAAATATATAATACTATTATACATGCATTGATATGGTCAGTTGTGGTGATCACCTGGATATGTGATTTGACAAAGGAAACTTAAGTGGTACAGTTGCCAGGATCTGAGATATTGCCATACTTGTTGAAGATATGATGGATGTTGCTGCTGCTGATGACAGCCAACATGTCTCTGTCCTGACTGTATACTCCACTCATTTTATTGTGAATGTCATGTGTTATGATCCTTCTGCTGTGCATAAATGTGATGCTTCTTTGTCACAATACTATGAGTGCTATGCTAGTGTAGATGTTGTGGCTGTGAATTTTGTTATGTTGATGACATGGCATGATTTGTAGATATTATCGTATGACAGTATTTTTACATTAAGCAATACTGCTTGCTCCCTTCTGTGCCATAAATTAGATGATAGGTCACATCTTTTTCTAATTGCTTTGAGAGAATACTCTAGGATGGATTCTTCATGTTACTAATATTCTGGTGTGTTATCCACCAGATGAAGAGGCAGGTGGTCAGTTTAATGTGCCTTTGGCATAATGTGACTTTGGGAGGGTGGCTTAATGGCTAAGGTGTTTGCCTTACAAACACAAAGTGCAGGGTTTGAGTCTCAGAAGGGATAATTGGCTAGGCTTAAAATGGCTCGCAAGGGCAGTTAGCTTAGTACTAAACTATGAACTATGAACTATGACTTGCGACCTATGTATTTTTTTAGAAAGGTGACTCAGTAATAATATCTGTTGGGTTGACTATTCTTCACATGTAACAACATGTAAATATGTCACATGAAATGCAGTTGCAGTATAAGACCTGGGGGAAATACCACTTTGTGCACTACCTGCACAACTGCAAGATTACCCAAACAGATTGGCAGCATCTTCCCCATGTATGTTGCATGGAAATGGATGCAGTCCAGTGTGTAAACCATGTAGTAACAGCACTCTGCTAACTCATGGGCTGAGAGTAACACCAAATGTCAGACTTGTACTCCTAAGTCAGGTAATGCCTAACATTAGATCACAATATTAGACAGTGTTAGATATATGGAGATTTTCATCCATGGCACTCAACAAGAACATTTGCTTGAAATGCATTGCTTCTGCCTGCCTATCACAAAGCTGGCATCTGGATGATGTGCCCTATTAATGAAGATAATGCTTTACATGATTCTTGGAATACCATTGGTGAATCTAATTTTTTCACCTCTTTAAGTCACAGTACTGTTAAACATAATGTGTATTCACACTCCATGTGTATAAATACATATAATCTAAACATGGGTGTTTGATAAGTTTTGTACCTGCTGCTGTAGATGGCCTGGATTTGTAGCAAGGACATGTCTACTTCACAGCACAAGGTTTTATCCTCTGATTCTTAATCTATTTCCTGTGCTGGTAGTGTTGCAAGGCTGGGTAGTATCAGACTGCGTAGTATGCAGCATGGCAACTGATCTTGTAGGCTTTCTTGTATCACACTGTATCTTCTGAATCATTAAGAAAATATAAATGCATTTCAGTGAGCAAATACTCACTCATTGATAACCTGTGTGGTGCAGTGCTCTTAGTTATGTGATTTCACTTAACATTTTAAGTGTCTTCACAGATTTTAAGAGCTGAGTTCCATGATACATCTTGCATCATCTATGAGACATCCATGTAGAGCTAAAGTATTCTAAAAACAAGAGCAAAGGTTGGCCCTGCAGCATATAAGCATTATGAAATCCACCTGGTATTTTGCAAAATCTTCAAATACCTACTTTCAGTGATCATAAACAACTTACATGTTTAGTGATGACTATCCATACAAAGTAATATAAAAAAACACTCTGTAACTGAGTCACATTTGACAATGTGGGTAGAGAATATGGTGCCATCTATACCAGTTGCTGCATCTACTATGTGAAAGTACCTATTCGCCTGGGTAGTGGGCATGTGGATGTGCAAGTGTGCCTGTTCCATCACAATGTCAGCAAATGTTATAGTATCTGTCTGGTTAAGACCTGCAAAAAAAAAACTGACAATGATCCTGTGTACGCCTTTGAAATGTCCCATTTGCTATTTGAGACACTACAGTGAAATTCCTAGCATACAGGGCAACTGAATCAATGAGAAGATCTCTGTAGCACATCAGCCAGTTTCTTTTTGCTTGCTTAGGATATTGTGCAAAAAACATGTCCTGTACTGCAGTAGCTGTCAGTGGCATACCACTGACACTTCTGGTACCCATTGCAAAGATGATGTAGCATGCACACTGATGATTATAGCTCCAACACAATCCATCACTGTCATTATTAGTGTAATCCATCACTGGTGTTAGTGTAGCGATTTTCAACCTGTGTACCACAGCACATTGATGTGCCATGACAGGTTGGCAGGTGTGCCTCAAGATTTTTTAAAGAATCATTTAGTAGACAGTATTCCACATAGAATCTCACCTTTGAACCTCCTTGCTATAAGCATTATATCTGAAAGATAAGACATTATACATAAAATGTAACTTTCCTTATCATTCAAAATGCAATGTCCATCAAGTTTGTGAAACCTGGATCTCTCTCTCTCTGTCTATCCTCTTCTCTCTCTCTCTCTTAAACAAACACACACACACACACACACACACACACACACACACACACACACACACACACACACACACACACACACACACATATGAACTTTCATTCTTTCAAAGGTTCAACCAAGGCAACAGTCCTGCTGTGTGTGCCATTACCTGAAACACAATTTGTTCTGAGCATGCAAAAAACGTGCAAGGGGATGGAACAAGACCACCAAATCTCTTCCTTTGCCCTCTTTGCCTTTCCAAAACACACCTCCTAGGGTAACCATTTGTAATTAAAACTGCTCATGCACTAGTTAAACATTTGAAAGTCTAGATACAAACTGATGGACAAGATCTTCTCTTGTTGTTTTTTTTTTTTTTTTTTTTTTTTTACAAGACCTCATCCCATAGTGAGAACTCAAGCTTCATTGTTTCAGATGAACTCAAAACATAACAGATAGTGAAAGAGAGCTACTTGATCCAACGTTTCCATAAGCTCTCCCACCCTAGCTGAGAGCAAGCGAGACAGGTGGGTTTTCTTGTTATGGATATTTTCAATCAGCATTTTGGACAATGTATTTCCTGGTGCTCACTACAAGATAGGTAGCTACGGTAGTTGTTTAACAAGGCTCCCCAAATTTGTTTTCATTATGTTATGAGATTCAGTTTGAACAAGGAGGAGGAAAAGAGTACCATTAACTTTTTCATATTCATATAACTTGGAGAAGAAGGTACTTCGTCCAGACTAATTTTTCAATGTAGGCATTTCCTCTAACCTGCATCTTTCTCAGGTTACAGTACTTGTAGAATTTTGTAATGATCCCATTTTGTTTATTTCAGCTTTCCACATCATGCAGCAGAGATTGGCAGGTTTGAATTGTTTTGGGGATAGGAACAAGGTCTGGCATTATTGTTCTTTTTTAAATGTGGGATCATTAAAAGCTGCACCAAATGCAGGGTTTTGACTTAATTTTATTGCATACTCAGAGCTGCTTTTAGTTTACATAAAAACACTTAAATATTTCACTTATCTCAGTATTTATAGATGTTTTTACATGCTCAATTTTAGTAGTGGGCAATGTTAATTTATTGGGTACTTCATGCTTTTACCATGTTTTTTGTTACGTTAATGCATATCTTCCTTCACACCCCACCCCCCCACAAAACACACACCTCAGATCGGCAAAAAATATAATATATTTTTGAGTGTGCTGCAAGATTTTTGTAATTAGTTCATCGGTGCCATGAGATGAAAAAGGTTGAAAATCACTTACTCGATCACTAATGTTAGTAGTGTAATCCATCACTTCTGCTTGTATCCTCTTTTCAGGGCAACCAGTAGTGTAACCCATCTCTAGTGCACCCCTATGAACCTATGAACTATTCCTTCACTAGCATTTATATTGTCATCCATCTCTGGTGTTAGCAGTGAAATCTGTCACTATTGTTAGTAGTTTTATAGGTCACTGGTATGAGTAGTGTAATCCATCATTGGTGTTAGTATAATCCTTCAGTGGTATTAGCGGTCTAACTCATCACTGTTGTTAGTAGTGTAATCCATTACTGATGTTCATATTGTAATTAATCTCTGGTGTTAATAGTGTAATCCGTCTCTAGTTACAATAGTTTTATAGCTCACTGGTTTTAGTAGTGTAATCTATCACTAGTGTTACTAGTGTAATACTTCACTGGTGTTAGTAGTGTAAACCATCACTGGGGTTAGTAGTGTAATCCATTACTGGTGTAATTAGTTTTATAGGTCACCAATGTAATCCATCACTGGTGTTACTAGTGTAATCCAGCACTGAGCTTAGTAGTGTAATCCATCACTGGTGTTACTAGTGTAAACCACAACTAGCATTAGATGTTTAATCCATTACTGGAGTTAGTAGCGTAATCCATTACTGGTGACTGCATTATAATCCATCTTTGATGTTAGTAGTGTAATCCGTCTCTAGTGTTAGCGGTTTTATAGGTCACTGGTGTTAATAGTGTAATCCATCTCTGGTGTTACTAGCATAATCTATCACTGGTGTTAGTGGTGTAATCCATCAGTGGAGTTAGTAATGTAATCAATCACTGGTGTTAGTGGTGTAATCCATCACTGAAGTTAGTAGTGTAATCCATGAGTGGTGTTCATATTGTAATTCATCTCTTGTGTTAGTAGTGTAATTCATCTTTAGTGTTAGTAGTTTTATAGGTCACTGGTGTTAGTAGTGTAATCCATAACTGGTGTTAGTGGTGTAATCCATCACTGGGGTTAGTAGTGTAATCCCTGAGTAGTATTCGTATTGTAATCTATCTCTCTTGTTAATAGCGTAATCCAGCTTTAGTGTTAGTAGTTTAATAGGTCACCGGTGTTACTAGTATAAATCCATCACTGGTGTTACTAATGTAATCCATCACAGATGTTAGTGATGTGTAATACATCACTTGTGTTACTAGCATAATCCATCATTGGTGTTAGTGATGTCATGCGTCACTGGAGTTAGTAGTGTAATCCTTGAGTGGTATCCATATTGTAATCCATCTCTTTTGTTAGTAGTGTAGTTTTATTGATCACTGGTGCTAACAGTATAATACATCAATGGTGTTACTAATGTAAACCATCACAGGTTTTAGTGGAGTGCAATCTATCACTTGAGTCATTAGTGTAAGACATCACTGGAGTTAGGACTGTAATCCATCACTGATGTTAGTAGCATAATCCAATACTGGTGTTACTAGGTGGTCTAGCTATGATGCACCTTGCTCTTCATGTCATCCTCTATGGTTACCATGTGTGTGATTAATCTGTTATCCTCAGTGACTGCCGCTTTACTGTGATGAATGTGGCATTGACATACATCATAGGCACATGAGTGGGTATGCACACATCATAAATGTCAGTGGCTATAGTGCTTGGATCTGATTATCACAACACATTAGTAAGGAGTTTGAAAGGTGTCCAGACATGTTATATTCTGCACTGTCTTCATGAATCTTATCCATAATGCCTATATTTCTTTTCTAAACATATTTTTAAAAGCTGGAATAACCTTTCATACACATTTTTATTCCATTCACCCTGTTAGTGACTAAAAACACATAATTAGGATTACTTCCTTTACTTCCTCTGGCTGCAAGTAATGTTATATTTAGATCAACATTGTTATATTAAAATCATAATATATTAGTTCTGACACTCAGTGTTACACAGATTTTTCTTCCATATAACATTTTTAGTTTTGTTGAATAATAGCAAGTTAACTACAAAATAATATATCTTTTTTAATTTGTCAACCATTTAACTCATTATACTTCCCATATTTTATACTGTTCAAAATATCACAGAAGATTCAGACTATCAGCTATTACTACGATTCCTGAGATTTGTGGTTTGATTCCCTTAGCTTCCATTTACCAAACTGTATGATTCTGAACAAGCCACTTAACTAGGGCAACTGGATTGTGTCTGAAAAATGTCTATAGGGATCAGTGTTCTACCCCAGTTAATAAGTGCAAATAAGTTAAACAATCAGTAAATAAGTCAGTTAATCAGTCTTTAGGCTATACTGTAGTAACTGAGCAAATCTCTTGAACAAAATATGAAACTGTTAGAGTATTGCCTTAAATGCTTGTACCTTTGTCCTCTTTTATGCTTATACAATTATTTTATATTGGAATAAAATTCAACAAACTATTCCCTACACGAGGTCTTATTCTAGTTACATGTACAACAAAATGCAATTCATCTTTCCAGTTGCCTGACACATGTTCTTCTCTTCCAAATTTTTCTCCATCAAATATATCTGCAGCCTTTAATGCATTGTACCTAAATATGTTAATATGCATATATCTTGTATTAATCATCATTATTAGCCTCTTGGTCTTATTATTTTATTAGTGAGCCAGCTTCTGTACTCTTGTTTTTTCAAATCATTCATTATTTTGTGTTTTATAAAAACATCATGCAATCAAAGATGACATCCTAGTAATAAGTACAAAGTATGAGAGAAGTATGAAACATTTATAACCCTTTTCATTGAATTATTTCCCCTCAGGATTAAATGCAGCTGCTAAAAACTTAACAAGTCTCACTCCCAAATGTGCACGTACTGATTAGATTTTTATCACAAAATTACTTTACTGTAAGAGATTTCTTGTTCTTTTGGAATTATACTACACAATTTTCTTATTAATCTATCATCATCAATTCAAAATAGTAAATAAACTTATTCAGAATACACCCAAGACATAATAAACAGCATAGTTCAACATACTGGGCTTCTATGTCCCTAAATGTTTAATGAGTTAATTGAAGCAGGTTATAAAATAAATGGTTTCATACCATTATATGCCCCTGTGATTACCTTACCATCAGCCCCATATTTCTGGACATCATTTAATACAGAATAAGTATTGTTATGTTTTTAACGCAAAAATGAAAAGGTATAATGAAAACTTTGCAACTGAGTAAAGAGAACCTCATTTAATTAAATTATAATGTTCTTTTTATCTTTTTAAGACTTTAATAATTATGTTCTCCTTTCAAGAGACTTGCTAGCAAGTCTAACAGATTAATTTTGTTTAAACTGAGTGCAGCATTGCATGCCGTTGTCTCTGCAAATTCCAATCAAGGAGGTGAGGTAAATCAAATTAAAGAGCACCAACAGGGGAAAGTTCAAAATGTAATCCTTGAATAAGTCTTACACAGTACTGTATCTAGCAATTTCACAAAAAGCCAAGAATTCATTAAATTAGTGAGAACAGCAGCAAGGAAAATTTTTGACACCATTTACTGGCACTTACGTCATATGGTCAGAGTTATCAAATTACAAGCAGCACTAAGAAATGTTATTAAATACATCCTTTAAGTAGCGGCTCCCCTTTCTTTTGTCTACTGTAAGATAAATTTCCCTTTTTTAAAGTTGCAGTGCCTGGGATAATGACTATAGCCCCTTATCAGGAAAAAGTTAACATAATTCTAGCAATCTCAACAGGTTTGCATTCTCTGGTTTTTTATTAAAATGCAGATAAGCAATAATAATAATAATAATGGTTATCTAGTCTACAAACATCACTACCCAGTATTAAGGCTATGGCTGGTATTCATAAAAGATTGCCACAAGCAGTAAGCCTTACCACTAAACGCTTCCCCCCTGTATTAACTCTTTCTGATTCAGAGACTTCTCTACTGCTGAGGTTTTCTGTTAGTGGAAACATCTGCAACCATGTAGGCCTACCTGGAGTTTACGTGTCTGCATGATGTGCAGCAGTACTAATCGCATATATGCATGCCACGCATCATACTTACATACATGAATACAAGCAAAGTTTCATGATCAGCAATAGTGCTGCCAGCCAGAAAATTGTGCAGAGGAGCATGAACGCAAAGAGAACAAGCATACAAATTTGTCTATGGGCAAACTTGCTCTGCAAGATTGCATCGAGAGCCACAATGACTATTAAGGCTAAAACTACTGCAATGATTGCAGCATTAACACATCAATGAACAGTGTGCTCAGTGTACAGTACAACCAGTACACTACAACAATTTTTGCATAAAGAAATATTGGATGTTGGGGTGATCAGCAAGGGCAAATACAATGCAGCATTGATACACTAGGCAGGGAAAGTGTGCTGATTAAAATGGCCACAGACATAAATGACAGGAATGAAGAAAAAGGAACAGGTTATGTACAATATGATGATGTACAGAAGATAGGATATATCAATGTATGTACACTTCCAAGGCAAGGCAGTAGCATGCAACTTAGCATATATTTACATAGCAATGTACATACACCTGTTTACACTGTACGTGTATGTTCATATCATCACACAGGATAGCATAGAATGGACTGTTACAAAAGTCAACATTTAAAAGTAGATGAATGGCTGTGAGTTTTAACATCACTGACTGGAGAGGACATTTAGCAAGGATGTTTTATACAATTGGGGGTATGTGCATGTTGTGAAGATATGTAAAATGACTTGCTGGAATATGACTGAAATGTCAGCATACCTCACAAACAATCATGGAGAAATAAACAATAGACTAGTGGATAACTGCTGACAGAAGCAGGCACAGTCAGAACATTAATCTGTGACATTGTCAAAATATGTGAGTTTAAGTTATTATACAGTAATGCAGGAACAGGCATGCACAACTATAATGATTGTCAGTATTCTGTAAGGGAAAGTCACTACTCCTTTTCTAAATAAACTTTATGTGAGGGATTAAGTGGTACAGTGTTAAATTCAGGGCCAATACTGGCAATTTGAGAGGTTTGCATGACACATAAGCATCAAGTTACAAATGCAAGAATCAAGCCAATGCCAACAATGTTGTCACTGATGTCTATATTTACTGAGTGCAACACAGAAATGCATATCACATAAATATCTTGTACAACACCTTAAGGGAAGTATGAACTGTCAGTTATACTAGGTCTGAATGCCAAAAATAGTTCTGTATGGGCAACAAGATGCATGCAAGCTTACTGTGCCCAATGTAATACATTTGATTAAAGCATTCCTAGCTAACATAAATATTGGCTGTAAGGATAAAAGCACTTACAAACAATACACTATTTTGAGTGGATTCCCTACACTCAGATGGGTACTGGATGCACATGTCACATGTAACAGCAATGGATATCATCTGAGGCATCTGCAATTGATGAATGAATTAAGAAATGGTGTGTTACAATGAATGATACAGCAGTATGTGAGACTGATGGCAATACATCAGCTATGCCCATGTGCACAGAAACTACAGCAGTGCAAAGTCTTGTATCAATGAGCAAGGAAGCTGTCACTGTGATATTGTTTATGTACCAAACAATACATGGAGCACACTGTATGAGCACAAGTCAAACCTGAAGACATGTGCCACATGATCACTGTCCTCCTGCCACTGATATTGAAATTGTTAAACTGGCATGAAAGCTTGACATGCATGCATACGAGTTCATGCAAACTATAAAGTGGTAATACTGATGTAATGTACTGTTATGTCTGTGATGTTGTAGTCACAGTATAGCTGCATTTAGGATACAATTGGACTTTATAGTTTCATAGTTTCATAGGAGAGTACTAGGCTAATGCTCCAAGATGACAGAAAATCTTAGTCATATTTAACATGAGTTTTACAATTTAAAACAAAGTTCACACAGTTATGAGCCTATGCTATGTCATCTAACACCAACTGCCTCAATCCATGAAGGACACTGGTGTAACACCATGAGTACAACAACAATTAACCATCCATTGATGCAGTTTGCACTTGAATATGTTCAGGAAGACCTTTGCTTTACATGAATGGCAAGCTTGTTTCAGAGAAGGTGCAGTGTCAGAGAGAGGTTTCCATCTCTCCACCATCATTTATTATGTCAGAGGCTAAGTTAACATCCTTGGAATGAGTGACCCTCATGCAGTTTGCTTTAACAATGTGCAACATTTCCATCAGGGATGGATTGTAGAATGCCTTGTATAGCAGACACAGTCTGTAAGGGACAGAACACAATAATATGTCTTTCAATCTTTTCATGTATGACTTGTCTTTTACACCCTGTATCTGTATTGTGCAAAATATTTTGTGTTTCTCCAGTTGTTGCAGATGAGTGAGTGAGTTACATGCAAAAGGGTGTATTGTTCTCAATTATTGTTTTAATGAGGGCCGAGTATAATGGAATTATAAAGTTCCTTGATCTGGATGACATGCACATTCTCATGAGTTGTGCCACATAGAAGGAATTACTATCTACCTGAGTATACAGATCATGTACCACTGGGTCCTCTCATCCGGGTGTGCTATTTATATTGTAATTTGCTCGGATATTTACTTTAAAAAAACAGAATAATTAGGCTTTTTTTGATATTTTATTCTGTCTCATGGCTCTGACACCAATCATTTATGTGAGTTAATACCATTATTTCAGTCAAGGACTGTCCACAATTTGCAGTCATCCACAAATTAGGTTGGACAAAGGCTGTCTCAGTTTGTCTAGAGTTCTGTGAATTAAATACCAAACAGGAAAGGGCATAATATAGAACCCTGTGATACTGCATTGTTCACTGGCCTCTTGCTGTTGGTGAATTCAGACACTTTAACAGTATGTCTCCTGTTGGTGATCCATTGTACTACACACTTGGTGATGTAGCATTTTATGGACAGTTGAGACAGTTTTTCTCCATTACCTGAGTGTGGAATTGTATCAAATGCCTCGGCCAGGTCAAGTTAGGTAGGATGGACATTCTCTCCCTCATCCATAGCCTTTGTGACCTTCTTGAAGAAGTAAACATGGTTAAACAGACATGTTACATTTTCTTGGTAATGTGTTGCTTACACAGTTGTGAGATTACATATGTTCTTGTTGATAAGGTCCATAATGATTCTTTCCATTGGCTTACAGATAAAGCTAGTCAGGCTTGTAGCTCTATAGTTTCCTGTGTTGGGTGATGGTCCCCCCTTGTTCAGACAAATGTCTATTGCTGATCACCTTTCCACCAGACAATAGCCTGTCTGGAGGTTGTGGTTAAGTAGAGATCCAACTATGTCTGCTAGGTCATGTTTTAAAATATTGATAAGCTATCATGGGTTATTGGCAGGGTTCACTGATGCCATATTTTTAGCTTTAGAGAGTGCATAGATGAGCTGCTCTCTTGAGAAAATATGTTGAGTAATGTTTGCATGTTTACATTGTGTGACGAGCAACATGGTCAGGGGATTGAAGTTTGAGCCAAATCTGTCACCTAGCAGGTTGTATATTGCCTCCAGTTGTGCATTGGTATTGCCATCCAGAACCATGTGTGTGCATAGCTGTGTATTCCATATCAGATTTTGTACTTACATCAGTTGTACATCATATGCCTTTATGTGTCATCTCATGTAAAGCACATTATTGTAATGTTTACATAAAACTTCATTGTCAGATGTTTTTCATTTTTGTAACTTTGTACTAATTGGCTGGAGCTTTTCTCCTTGGGTCTCCACCGAAAATGTGCCATAAATGACAAATAAAATAAATATATATATATCCCAGAAAGGGTATGCTTGAGTGCTCTGATACCACATATGGGCACATTACAAATGAGGTGGATGTGGTGCATGCAGAACAGTTAATGACACAAAAGCTGACAGCTGCACAATTCTGCTAGGCAGCACCTAAATAATTCCCCTGTTAACAGTAGCACAATTCTGCAAACAATGAATTCCCCAAGGTTCCAAGTAAGTATGACCTGGTTCTATGTTTGTGTATTTAACAGCATTACAATATGTGGATGACACAAGGCGTATGTACCCATGTAATCAGTATGGTGTAATATTGCTGTATGTTACGCAGCATTTCATGATGGTAGTATACACACACACACACACACACACACACACACACACACACACACGTGTCATTCTGCAACTGCACTGTGATGGTCGAGTGAGAAATGTGTAGAATGTCAATATACTCCACAACAAGAACACATATCTTACTAAGGCAACAGTATATATAGCATCATCCCATGTCAGCTGTCCTCAAGAGGCATATTACTAAAGCTGTTGATGGAAAATGTAGTAAAATGGCAGCACTCTCTATCAATATATTACCTCAAAACACAGACTGGAATACACTGTTGTAGGGCTACCATACATCCACAGCTCAACACAGCACATGTTGATGACAGCAATGCTGACATGTGCAATCTTCACAGGGTCATAGGGCATTACTAGGCTAATAGTCAACATTATGTAAAATTCTAGTCATTAGTATAGAATTTTAAACCAAAATAGCCATATTTATATGATGGTAGATAGTAGGGTTACATGCATATGTGTGTATGTGTGGGATTGTATTACATACTGTCTCTCTCCACATGTGACGTGTGAACCAGCCCATGACATAATTAGCAATCACACATCCAGTGGTCTGCAGATATCTTGCACAGGGTTTTGAAAGGGCTGTGCTTCAGGATGTATGTATGCATCTATGAGACAATGACATCATCCATGGCTCTAGAGGAAGTGTGCTATGTTGCAAGAGGAAATGTGGGTATCTTTGATTCATGGAGCTGTGTTAAAGGTTCTCCTGAGTAAGATTCAAATGAAAAGATATTCAAAAGTTCATATACTGGCATCAATAGATCACCTCCCATGCACACAGCAGTTGAATGAAGTCAGATTTGAACATTAGGCTTGTGTAGGTATACAACTTGGATTCTATATGATGCAACAGTAGCATCACCACAGATGTCTGACTTTACATTGTCAATGTGCACTTTATAGACGATTACAGCATCAGTGTATGCTGAGAAGAATATGTTGGGAGGAGTTTATCTCACAGATATGGATTCACATCTTGGTGTAAGATTGTCTACCTACTCATACTTGAATGAGCACACACCACACACACATATGCACACACACACATACACGCATACAGACTGCTGTGATATTAGAACCACAAATAGCTACCTACACAAACTATAGAACACAATAGTTACAGCTTGTGCCAACACAGCTACCTGAGTGTAATATTGTCAGAATGAACTTTACAGGGGATCACATCATAAGTGTCTATTTAGAATAAAAAATGTACAGCAGTGCATAATATAGCTGCAGTCTCACATGTAGTGTTAAAATTATCTCAAGACTGATAATAGAATGAACATACACACAAACAAGTTAACCACAGTGGGATTAGGAACCCTACCTAGCTATCTACAGAACACATTACTTAACACAAGTGCCACAGCACAAGTGTGACTGTCATAGTGTCAGACAACATTTTATAGGAGATGACATCATCAGGGTCTGGTGAGAAGAAGATGGTAGTAGAAATATTTCATATGCTGTTCTAAAATGGTCTCCTGATTTTGAATTAACTCGACACAAACACACGCACTAGTTGACCACAGTGAGACTAGAACCCCTACCTAGCTATATACATTAGCTACAGAATGTGGTAGTTAATGCAAACACCACAGCAAAAGTCTGACTTTTGTGCTGTTCCAGAACACTTTATAGTAGATGACATCATCATTGTCTGGTGAGAAGATGTTGGGAGGGCTGTATGAATTTGCTGTGTAGTTACGTACAAATGTAAAACTTTTTTCTCAATGAGACCTGAGTGAAATTAGTAGGACACAGACTCATGCTCTTCTTACTATGCACACAGAAGTTGATTTCAATAAGATTAGAACCCCTAGGTAGCTATACACTAGCTACAGAACACATTACTTAATGCAAGTGCCACACTTTGTAGGAGAAGACATGAAAATGATAGTAGGAGTGTGTCACCTGCTGTTCTAAAATGGTCTTCAAAATGTGAACACAAACACATATACATAAATCAATTGACCACAGGAAGACTAGAATATCTACTTAACTAGTTACACAAGCTAGAGAACACAGTACTTAATGCAAGCACCATGGCACAAGTCTGATATCTATACTGTCAGAGAACACTTTATAGCAGATGACATCATCAGTGTATGTTGGGAAGAAGATGTTGGGAGGGCTGTATGAACTCTATGTGTAGTCATGTATGAACATAACACTTTTTATCAATGAGAGTTGAGTGCTGTCAGTAGGACACAGAATCATGCTCTTCTGACTATGCCATGTGACACACTTACACACATTAAGTTAACTGCATACAACTTCAACTTGAGAAGTAATTATGTATATACTATGGGAGAAATACCTAATAGATACTATGGTGTGCATAGTGTACCTTATATTGTAAATGTTGTATCATAACCTTTATGACATGAAGAACTGTTGCTATTGTTTTCCCCATATGCATGGAGTTAAGCAATGAGGAAACATGGATCTCGGCTTAAATGGGAAAATACTAAAATTTCTGTTGGCTAGCCTTCCTTTGCACAAACACACTAATTGAGGGGGCACAGCTGTCAACACTTCAGACAGCACTGAGTGCAAAAAATACACCTGCTGCCTAGCTTCCCTTTGACATCAGGAATAAGAGCAGTGAGCTCATGTTCAGAGCACAAACAACACAGAATTCAAATCCAGCTCTATTTTTTACACATGGTGTCAGGATGGCATTGCATAAGTAATTGTAATAATTCCTACAAATGTGAGAAGCAATGGCTACAGTCAAGTACTGTATAAAAATAGATATCAGTCAAGTGCTTTATGTCTACATTCAGCAGTCTAAGTAACTGTCAAAGTAAATATTTCATAGTACTGCCTTTACTCTGCTTTAACTCTGTGTTCCTTTAGCACAGCACATTTAAGCAACATTGCATGGAGGTAAATGAACTAGAGTGGCCAATGGCAAAAACTCACCAGATTTTGCCATAGGTCATGAAATGCCATTTACCATCACTTGGCATTGGTGCACGATGCCACACTCTGTGCAAATCCAGAGGACAAAAAGTGAAGGGTTTATTAGGAGCATTTCTGTCACATGTGTTGTGACATTGTATTTTTTACCAGATTAAAGGTGTGAAAATGAGGTAGATAGGAAAGTGGTGAAATTGGGGCAAGCAGGGGGAAAGAACAAAGTGGAAGCAGTATAAGAATTTGCAGGAAGAAGTTAGGACAGCAACATAGCTATCCACTTCTTTAACAGTGTAATTTGAACATCCATAGAAAATTTAATGACTTTGGACTGTCACCACAGCACAGATGGGTGACAATAATGCAATCATGTTGTATAGCCAATTAGACTGAATCAAGTGTGTGAAGAAGACACATATGTAAAGTGGAGAGCTATGTACTGGACACATTTTTGTGGGACAGGTGTCCATTTTGTTTTTTTGTTTTTCAAAAGGAAAGGAATATTGGGGAAGGGATGTAGGAATATGAGGGTCATGCATGTGGTATAGATAAGGAAGCAGGTGCAGACAAACAGGACAAACAAGACAGACACAGGGATTCTGATGTATACAAAAGATTTAGGGACACGATGATTGGGGATCAATGGAGGACACTGAAGGAACATGCTTGTCAAGCATGATGACAGTGAGAATCTAGTCTTCATCCTCAGAACTGTCATCACTGTCCCCTTCTTCGGCTTCCTGTTAGATTGCTTGACATTTTTTTTCTGCATTCACACAAACAACTTCTACAGATAGCAGAGGTGTGCAGCAATGCTACTTTCCAAGACCTCGTATACCATCCCTGGCAGCTCCTGGTGGGTGACATAACCCCCACCTCCACCACTACTCCCTGAAGGCACCAATGCACCAGCTGCCAGGGCAATGCTACTTGATATTGATGGCCCAGGTAGTGCAGTGACTGCAGAGACAATACTGCCATGGTTGGTACCAAATGTGCTGGATGTCAGAGCAGCCGCCACTGGAGGGTTGGCAGTCTGAGCTGTAGTGGTTGGCCTACCTCCCTGTGCTGAAAAACATTTTTTGTTTGCTGAAAAGCATTACATCAGAATGGTGTGTTCACACAAATAAAAAAGAGAGATAAAGGGTTGGGTGAGAGACAAAAAAAATATTAGCACCATTATTATGTGAATACATTATTTATTACAATTAAATAAATCAAAAATAGGATTGTGAATTTTATCAAATTCTCCTTGCAATATGCAAATATGCTTTTAAAGATAATACAGATTAAGTTACCAACATGGCATTTGTACCAGTTCAGATGGCATTTATATCAATTCCGATGAAATTAATATGAAAACAAGATTTTTCTAATTAGAATGTATTTATTACTAATGGGAATTCATTCCATCAAATCTGAATACACTTAGAATGTATTGATTACTAATGGGAATTGAATCCACCAAATCTGAATACACTATTACACTTGCTTCTTACAATTACCATGAGCTACAGAATAAAGCATGCATGCTTGGTTTAATAGTTAAGATATGCATGCTTATGTTTTAGCAATGTATGGAAAAACACTAATTTTAATAAAATGTTCATTTAGGTTCATAGGTGTTTTCTAGGTTAATGGCCCTGGAACCTTTACAAGCCTTAGTATCACCATGGCATCATGTAACCTGACCTTAGTTCTCAGTGCCTCTGTTGAGTAGAGCCACTGGAGTGATCCCGGGGTGAATTTTCTATTTCCTATCCACTCATCAAGATTTCTCTTGAAGAGGGCCAGTGAGGTGCTCTGTTTGACATGTATGGGAAGTCTATTCCATAGCATGGGCAGTCTCTGTGTTATAAAAGTGTCCCTCCAGCACGTTCTGTTGATTTTGGTAAAAAAGATTGAGGTCTCTGGAGCATGTAGTGTGGAGGGATTGGGATTTCTTTAGATGTAGCATTTCTAACAGAGGTGGGTCAGACATAGCTTTGTAAGTCAAGCAGAGATTGCCAATAAGTAGGTGATATTAGACAGAGTATAGTTGGTGTTTTTTGAGTCTGTCCATATAGGACAAGTGTTTAAGGCCTAGGATCCTCTTTATGAGGGACTTTTGTGGCCTCTCCAGTTGTTGTAGGTGTCTAGTGAGATACATGCCAAATGGGGCATTGTACTCGATGATTGGCCTAATGAGGGAAGAGTAGAGGGAGACAATGACCTTTTCTTCCTGGATGCAAAACCCTTAGTAATGAGATGTGCCACATAGAAGGACTTTCTGACCACAGTGGCAATGTGGTGGCCAAAAGAGAGGTTGCTGTCAGCCTGTGTTCCCAGATCTCTCATAATGCCTTCTGTGTTCAGTGGGCTACCAGCGATGTGGTAATTCATGGGAACCAGGTTTTTCCCAAAGGGGATGATGACACATTTTTTGGCATTGAGCTTAAGGCCATGGTTCTGACACCAGTCATTGGTCTCAGTGAGACCTTTCTGTAGGATGCCAACATCACTTGGGGGAGATAATAAAAGCTCCCAACTTGTAATCATCTTCGAACTTTGTCAGCCAGAGTCTCTTCATGTTGACCTGGACTTCAGAGAAGTAGACAAATGGGGGAGGACCCAGGATCGAACCCTGTGGGACTCCACTCATGACTGGTCGGCAGTCTGACTTGGAGTCAGCTACTTTCACACTGTGGGTTCTATCTTTGAGCCAGTTTGCAACTCACCTGGTGATATAGGGGATGATGCCTAGCTTACTGAGTTTTTCTATGATTCCTGAGTAGGGAATTATATCAAAGGCCTTGGCCAGATCAAGGTAGGCTATATGAACCACCTTGCCTTCATCCATAGTTCTGGGGACTGACTCAAAGAAGTCGATCAAGTTGAGCAGACATGATCTACACTTCACAAAACCAAACTGTATGGGATCCAAAGTTTGGAGGTTCCCTATATCCTTGTTTATTAGGTCCATGATGATACATTCCATAGCTATGCATATCAGACTCGTCAGGCTAATGGGCCGATAGTTCCCAGGGTCTGTAGTTGTTCCTCCATTGTGGAGAGGGATGACTGTAGCAGTGCACCATTCAGTAGGGGCAAAGACTGAGGTGAGGCCATGATTGAACACAGGTGGGTTGCCAGTTCACTCTGTAGTTCATGTAGAACACATCCAGGGATATTGTTAGGTCCCATAGAAGCTGTATTCTTGACCTTAGACAGTGCTGTTCTAACCTGTGCAGCAATAATATTGGGTGCCCGGCAATTTACTGGTATTGTGATTGGTCTTTTGGATGGGTGAGAGAGGGATAAAGTTGGCAATGAATATGTCGGCCAGTATATTGGCAATATCTGTTGGCTCCATATAGGAAGTACCATTGTGCAGTAGCTCGGAGTGAATCTGGGTATTGCCATGGAGATTCTTTACATAACTATAGAAGGCCTTGTGGTTGTCTTTACTATCTGCTGCAATTCTATTTTCATAGCTAGCTTTAGAGGATTTGATGAGGGATCTCAACTTTTTGTTGAGGCTGATAAGAGAGTTTTTCCAGTCTTGGGACTTCACCTTATTCCACATCAGTTTCCTCCTTCTGTTGTAGAGGCTGTTTATGGCAGGGGACCACCAAATTGGCTTCTTTTTTTTTTTTAGAGGAGAGCATCTTGGTTCTGTTGGGTAAGGTGAGGTTCATGCATTTGTGTACATGTTTGTACAGTGCATTGGTGTATAGTTCAGCAGTAATGCAAATATTCTCCATTTGCATGGGTGTCATGAAGTTAGCCACCTCTGTTATTACCAGCCCAAAGTTATCTTTGGAGAAGTTTTTCATGGTGGTTACCTTTGCGGGGGGGGGGGGGAGATTTCCAAGGTGATTAGTTTGTGGTTAGATCCAACCAAGGAGCCAAGGAGGAGTTGACTACTGGTGTAGAGCAATGGTCGCCCATGTTAGTAATGACCAGGTCAAGGATGTTGCTACCACTAGTGGCAGTAAGAATGAGCTGGTCCAGGGCATCGGAGTTAATGAACTCTATGAAACGTTGGGCAAGTGTATTGGTACATGAATAGTTTTCCCAGTTAATGGAGGGGTAGTTGAATTTGCCCAGTATGAGAGTGTTCGGTTGGACTCAAATATTCTCCAGGGTGTTTAGGAATATGGAGTGTGAGTCTTGGGACATGGTTGGAGACCTATAGCAGGCTACGACCTGAATTGCTGTCTTACCTAATGAAAGCTGCACCTGAAGTATCTCTGATACATTATGTTGGGCCACCAGTCTGGAGGTGTGTGCATCCTTTATGAATATGGAAACACAACTGCCTTTGGAGCTTCAGTCCAAGTTCTGGGGCCAAAAGGTGTGGAATGAGTTATAGCCTGGTAGTGTAGGGGTGCTTTCTGCTGCCTTGAACCAGGTGTCTGTTACAGCACAAATGTCAATGTTCTCCATTTTAAGGAGTGCTTTGAGTGAGTGTATTTTGAGATTTAAACTTCTAGCATTGAGCAGCATGCCCCTCAGATTGCATTTGTTTGTAGCTGTTATGGTGGGAATTTGGTCTTTGGAACACCACCTAAAAAAGGCAGTATAGGGGTGGCAAGAGCCTTGGCCAGTATCCGGAAGCCCAGGGGTGACAGATGCAGGCTATCTCTGGCAATGCATCGAATCTGTCAATTATGTCATCCCAGGCAGACAGATACTGGATCCCCTTAGAATGACACCAGAAACTTAGCCAATTGTTGAAATCAATAATTTTCTGCTTGTATTGTGGTATCATTCTGGTTGACGGTAGGATGCTGCTCAGGGCTAGGGTCATACCTGCCTGGGCTACATAATCCAAGAGTTCCTCCATGTCTCTTTTCATGTAGTCCAGGGAGGTATGTCTTAGGTCATTCACACCCACATGTACATTGAGAGTAATATTTGTACCTGTTGTTGAGGGACTTGAATGCATGTGTTATGTGGTGGATCCTGGCACCTGACAGGCAGCTGACTGTTTCTTTCTCCTTATTCAGCCTAGTAAGTGGGACATCAGTGTGCTTCACTATCGAGTCACCTATAACTAGTGTGTTGGGCATACTATTTTGCCTTAGCGGCTTTGGTTGAGTGGCACACTGTTTAGGAGAGTTATGTGTCTCATGATTAGTGTTGTGCTGTGGTGGTCAAGTGTGGTTCTGCCTTGGATGCCTCTGCTGTTTGGGTAGATTTTTATTGAGAGCCTCCACGAAGGTGGGTGTGTGGTTTGTGTTTTTATGTGAAAGCAGTGTTGGTGTATTCTGGAGGGCAAGTGTTGACCTTCTCCTCTTGACTAGCTATTCCGATCTTGGCTGGAGAGTGCGTGGCTTCCAATTTGGATATATAAGTGCATCTCTCGCAAGTCTGAGTGTTGGGAGATAAGAGGAGAGGGCTGTCAGTGTACATGAGGCAGTTGCTACATTGCCTCAGGATGCCCAAGTTCACCAGGTTAATAGGAGAAAGCACAGGGAACTGACCTTTAGACATGCCTGGAGGGGTGGGCATTAATAATAAGTGCTGGAGGTGTTTCCTTGTAGAACGTTTAGTGCTGGTAACACTTTTGTGTGTTACAATAATTGCTACAAGATGTCTGGTAAAGTGCTAGACTAATAAGATTGTAAAAGTACAGGAGAAGAGAAAACTAGCAGATCTAAGGGAAAAATTGAAGAGCAGACTTTAGCACTGCTCAGAAGCTTACAAACATTCCTGGATACAGCAAATCTGTGTCTGGACTAGACTAGTTACAGCAAAAGTGGGAAACAAGCACAAATGCAGGCTTTTAAACCAGAAAGTTGAAAGAAATGGAAAAAACTGCCCAAACGGCCAATAAACTACAATTTCTGGGCCGGAAACCACTCCTCTTGTGGTAGATAGGCTACCTAGTGCTTACCAGTCCCACTGATAAGCTAGAAGGCTTCCCTCCAACACAGAAAGGCTTGAGGGGCACAGAAGCTTACATACAGTCCTAGATACAGCAAATCTGTATCTGGACTAATCTAGTTACAGGAAAGGCGGGAAAAGTGCAAACACGGGCTTTTAGACCAGAAAGTTGAGATAGATGGAGAAACTGTCCAAATAGCCAATAAACTATCATTTCTGGGCCAGAAACCACGCCTCTTCTGGTAGATAGGCTACATAGTGCTTTCCACTCCCACTGACAAGCTAGAAGGCTTTTTCCAACACAGAAAGGCTTGGGGGGCTCAGATGCTTACAAACACTCCTAGATACAGCAAATCTGTATCTGGACTAGATTAGTTACAGGAAAAGTGGAAAACAAGCACAAATGTTGGCTTTTAAACCAGAAAGTTGAAATAAATGGGAAAAACTGCCAAAATGGCCAATAAACTACAATTTCTGGGACAGAAACCACTCTTGTGGTAAATAGGCTACCTAGTGCTTACCACTCCCACTGATAAGCTAGAAGGCTTCCCTCCAACACAGAAAGATTTGGGGGAGGCTCAGAAGCTTACATACAGTCCTGGATACAGCAAATCTGTATCTGGACTAGACTAGTTACAGGAAATGTGGTAAAAATGCAAACACGGGCTTTTAGACCAGAAAGTTGACAGAGATGGAAAAAACTGCCCAAACAACCAATAAACTACAACTTCTGGGCCAGAAACTACTCCTCTCATGGTAGATAGGCTACCTAGTGCTTATCACTCCCACTGATAAGCTAGAAGGCTTCCCTCAGACACAGAAAGGCTTGGGGGGCTCATAAGCTTACAAACAGTCCTTGATGCAGCAAGTCTGTATCCGGACTGCATACATACCCCTTGCTTCTCTGAGTCTTTCTAAGCATTCAGCATGTGCATATCTGTTTGCTGAAATCTCCTGAGCAGCTGAAAAATAAAGAAGGGGAGGAAAGAGAGACATGAAAGCATTATGCATATCAGTCTTGGCTATCTCTGGTTTTCTACATCAGTTGATGTTGTTTTGTGTGCATAGTTACACAACTGTGGGATCTCAGCAGTCCTAAACTTCTCCAGTCACTGGTTGAGTTGTGCATGCTTGTGCCATTTCAGGTTGTTATAATGTTGCCTGCATGGATCTCCAATGCATGAAATACCAGTCACATTGGAGACAGCCTTGGCTAGACTGTTCCAAGCCTCAGACTTATATTGAGATCTGGTATAGTGCACTTGCAGCAGCCTACAGCTATAGATATTTAGAAGAAATGCAATGAATACCCTTGACTCCGCAACACCTCGCCTTTGAGCATTGAATTGGGCACCATCCTTCCCAGCTCCTGCCATGTCTGCAAAAATCTTCCAAAAACAGTTGAAGTGTTTTCCTGCCAATTCATAATATTACATCTTACAGCTACTGTACAAATCTGCACAACCATGCCAACTATGGCTGTGTGATGGTGCATGGATAGCAATATTGCCAAACAGAGAGGAAGGCAGTTTATGAAATAAAAAGGATAATGTGGCAGTTGGCATTAATTTATGGTATGTCTGCTGCTATACCTAACAAAATTTTGTCCAATGGTCCAGACTGATATAACTTGACTTTTAAGACCCGAATTTGGGGTGATAAATTTTATGACTTGACAAGAATTTTGTTGGGCCTTACACTAATATAAGTAATTTGTACAATGTGGGATTCAAACTTATGTAAAATAGTAAAAACTGAAAGAAAAACCTAGCCAAGCTAGAGTTTTCACTGTGTGATACCTTAAACCTCCTGTAAAAGAGGCATGTGGGATATATGCAAATTATCCCTTAAGGACATCAAGTGTTTCAGCAATATGGCTTCTGAATGTACATGACTTTTTACTTTTTCTTTTTAAGTCTTTGTGGATACATTGAGCCCAATAATGCCAATCTCCACTAACTGTGGACATGCAGGTTTCTGACTTCTTATGATCTTACTAGTACAGCATAGGTGGAATGCTTGTAGAAACACAGGTTCTATAGCACAGCTGATGTCCATAATAATTAAGGTGTCTGCAAAATATCCCAACTAACATCCAAACCAAGGAGTAAAGTAAATGGAGTGAAATGTAATGTACATGTCACTGATACAGGTGTTATGCTTCTGAGATGGTCCAGGGCCACCTCTGGGGGAGTAATGAGCAAAGTGAAAAGTGACTGCCAATCATAACTTGACTTTTCTGTTGTAAATGTGTAAACATCCTGATAACTGTGTGGAAAGCATATATATAATTAATGTATCGGGTCACTGGACTACATTTACCAATATGACTCAGTCATAGTCCATGTGGGAGTAAATGACCTGAGATGTACTAGACTATATGGAGAGAGACATCATAGAGCTCTCGGAATATGTGTCTCAGGCTGGTATGAGCCCAGCACTGAGCAGCATTTTACCTTCTCCAAGGATGATGCCACAATACGAACAAAAGATGATTAACTGTAATAACTGGCTTAGTTTCTGGTGTCATTCTAAGGGGGTGCAATATTTGTTAGCATGGAAGGAGATGGTCAACAGACCACTTTGCCAGGAATGGTCTGCATCTTTCACCTCTAGGCTTTTGAATATCAGCTAAAACATTATCTTCCCCCATAGTACCTTTTTTAGGCAATGCCAAACTAAAAGTACTTCTGACACAGCAAATCAAAACCAAGAAAATCTAAAGGTATTACTGATCAGTGCTAGGAGTCTAAACAAAAAAAAAAACTCCACTCCCTGGAAGCTCTCTTTAACCTAGAGAATGCTGATGTCTGTGCAGTCTCTGAGATGTGGTTTAAAGCAGCGAAGAGAACACCTAACAGTGCAAGGTTATAATGCCTTCCACACATTTAGACAAGCTACTTCACAGGTAGGGACTAAAGGTGGAGGTATCTCTATTGACATCAAAAATAAATATACTTCAAGGCTGGTCAAACAGTACAATGCACTTGAGCTGTTCCATGTTCAAATCACCATCGATAAAATGCAATACCACTTCCTTGCAAGCTATAGGTCCCCCTCTATGACCCATGAAACCCATACCATATATTTAAACTTATTAGAAGCACTAACCATCCAACCTAATACCATATTTATGGGTGACTTTAATTACCACTCTATTAACTGGGAATCCTGTATGACATCAAACGTACATGCACAGAGATTCCTGGATTTTGTAAACACAAACACCCTGGACCAAATAGTCAATACACCAACCAGGGGTGCAACCACACTGGATCTGATCCTCACTAATATGGGAGACTGCTGCACACCCCCCTAGTGTAATACCTTTCTGGCAAGGTCAGACCACAAAATAGTATCCTTTGAAGTAAAAATAAAACCTGGACCCCCAGCTTAACCGGGAATATTCAGGAACTATTCTAAGGCTAGCGCCTGCTATTAAGTGAGAATCTGGCAAAATTCCAAGCCCCCATAAACCCTAAGAACACTTCTGCCTATGCAGAACTGTTCACAAAAACCCTGTACAAGTATGTTAATAGCTGCATAGAGGCAGCTGTACCCACCAGGAAGAAGTACAGAACTAACTCAAAAAACAAGCCACTCTGGTGGAATCACAAAATCAATTGGATGTATATTAGGAGGAAGAAAATCATGGAAAAAATTAGGAGGTGCAGCATCCAGAAGGATAAAAGCACTCTCATCAAACTAAACAAACAACTCAGAGGACAAATAAAGTCTACCAAAGCCAAATTTGGGTACGTTTGCCATCCTCGGCTAAGGACAACCACAAAGCATTCTTATCTATGTCCACAATCTCAAAGGCTATACACAATTGTGTGCAGAGCTCATTGTAAATTGAGCCACCAATACTGAGCCAGAAGATATAGCAAACCTCCTGGCTGATAAATTCAGCTCCAGCTTTACTCCTTTCTCTCCTCAATCTTCCCTCAGGAAATATCATCAAATATAACTCCCCCTACTATCACTAGGGAAAAGGTCCTTAATGCTCTCTCTAACACCAAGAACACTGCACCATTGGGCCCAGACAATATCCCAGGTTCCCGTCTAAATAGCATGAAACATAACCTATCAAGGACTCTGGAATTACTATTTAACTGTTGCCTTCAAACAGGCTTTGTGCCTCATGAAAGGAGAAAGGCAACAGTCATCCCTCTGCACAAAGGTGGGCTATCTACAGACCCGGGAAAGTACAGACCCATAAGTCACACTAGTCTTATATGTAAAGCCATGGAAAGAAGTATCATGGAGATGATCAATAGAGATATAGTAAACCTCCAGACACTGGACCCAACCCAGTTTGGTTTTTGTCAAGGGCAGATCATGTCTACTCAGCCTGGTGGACTTCTTTGAAAAGGTCACCAAAGCAATGGATGAGGGCAAAATCATTCACACTGCCTATATTGACCTGGCCAAGGCATTTTATACAATACCCCACTGAGGCATTGTTGACAAACTCAAGAGGTTAGGTACAAACCCATATGTCACCCAGTGGATAGCCAACTGGCTCACAGATAGGACCCAAGAAGTTAGAATCCACCTGCACAAAGACGCCAGTCACAAGTGGAGTTCCTCAGGGATCAGTCCTTGGACCGCTCCTTTTTGGCATTTACTTCTCAGAAGTCATTTACTTCTCAGAAGTCAAGGCCAATGTCAGTTGTCTGTGGCTGACTAAATTTGCAGATGATTGCAAATTAGGAGTTGTCATTGAATCTCACACTGACACAAATGTTCTCCAGGAGGGGCTGACACAGACAAATAACTGGTGTCAGAGCCATGGACTAAAACTAAATGCCAAGAAGTACATAATAGTATCCTTTGGGAAGTCATCCATCCCTGGTAAATATCATATTGACAACAAACCCCTTTTAGTTGCTCCAGTAGTCAGGTACTTAGGGACACACAAAGATAGTAATCTAGCCTTTGATCATCATATGTCTACAGTGGTGAGGAAATCATTCTGTGTTATAAACTAAGGTATGGCATCTAAGTCCAAGGAAGTCACTGTTCCACTGTATTCAGCATTCATCAGACCTATCATTGAGTACAATGCACCCTTAGGTATGTACCTAACCAGGCATATGCAACAACTGAATCGTCTATGGAATTTCCTCACTAAAAGAATACAGGGCATAAGTAATTTGTCCTATACAGACAACCTCAAGGCCCTATCTCTGTATTCTGCAGGCTTTTGAGGGGAGATCTATGCCTGGCATACAGGGCATTGTCAGACCCCACTCTGATGGACCTCCTGCATATCCACAAAACAAACATTAGCAGAATTATCTATTCTAAAGACTTAAACCTTGCCTGTGATATAAATAGAACCTGCTGGAGAGATAGCTATGTATCCCAGAGACTACCCTGTCTATGGAACAGGCTCCCCATCCATGTGAAGCAGAGTTCCTCCCTAACCCAATTCAAGTGCAATTTGGACAATTGGATGGGAAACTGGAAATTCATCCCTGGTTTGACACCTATGTCTCTAATGCAAACAGGTAACCTGTAAACGGTTCATCTCCCAGGCCCATGTTTACACTTATCAAGGGTATCAGAACTTGTCAGAGATTTGGGATGCATGGCTAGGCTTAAAAAGGCCCTTGTGGTCATTAGCCTAATAAACACCTATGAACCTATGAATTCTGTTGGATTTCTTGGTTTGTATGAACCTTTGTTGTTTTGTGGGGGGTCTATTTTATAATCGTGAGCTGTCTTTCACAAATACATGTTCATCGACACATAAATGTCGAAGAACGAGAACAGTGGACAACAACAGTGAAAATGAGAACACCGAACGCATTCCCGGAAGTAACAGTGCCATACAGGTATGGCAAAACTAACTGAACAAATCCGTTTTTGCAGGGGGGGCAAGCCCTCCTGCACCCCCCACCCCCTACTTAAATATACCAACTCTGAGACCGCACTAAAGAGGGGAAAAGGATTAATTTCATCATCCCCACGATCACACTGCCGGCCAAGAAAATCCGTTCAGCATTCTCAATCTCGCTGTTGTTGTCCTTCGCTGTTTTCGTTCTTCTACATTTATGTGTCGATGAACATGTATTCACGAAAGACAGCTTTCGCGATTCTGATATAGACCTGTTTTGGGGGTGGGAGGAGCCAGCTACCACTGTGTGTTGCAACAAAAAAGTGTATTTCACATGCTTTTCTGTTGAAAATGTGTAGACATCCTGATATTTCATTGGGAAACATGTTAGGTTACTTACGTGGTATTCCTTGGTTTGTGTGTGAGGAAGAGGTGGGATAACCACATGACCTTCAATTTTACTAAATGAAAACTTGTATTTCCAGTGCTTAACATTGACAAATGTGTACTTAAGCAACTCATTAGTTATTTGATATTTATGTGTTTTATCCTTCTCTGTTTTATGTCACATAGGATTATGGCACCTAAGCCTAGAAATCCATGTAAACCCCCTTTCAGTGATTCTGAAAATGAAGTGATACTTCAGGCTTTCAGGTGCCATGAAGCATTTCTTCTTGAGAGATGATATGGTTGTCAGAATGCAGATTTGAAACCAGTTAGTGAACAATGTCAATGAGTAAATCCAAAAGCCAGCTTCGGGGTAAAGGTACTAGATGGTGTAGACGCAAAAAATGCAGGAAATTCTTCAACAAATCACCAAAGTACCACCACGACTAGGAATAACAGATTTTTGAGTTTCATACGTTCATAGGTTCATAGGTTGGTACTAGGCTATCAGCCCTAGGGCCTATACAAACCTAGCCATAACAATTCCCGGGCTATTTCTTCCCACACTATTTACTTCCCTGGACCCCTGTCTAGCAGGGCGACTGACGTGATCCCCGGGGTGAATTTCCTTTCTCCCATCCAATCGTCAAGGTTCCTTTTGAAGAGGGCCAAAGAGGCACTCTGCTTGACATGTATGGGCAATCTATTCCAGAGTCTGGGGAGTCTCTGGGTCAGGAACCTATCCCTCCAGCATGTTTTGTTTATTGTGATGACAAGGTTTATATCCCTGGAGCGTGCGGCTCTGAGGGATTGGGATTTCTTTAAGTGTAGCATGTCCAACAGCTATGGGTTTGACATGGCCTTGTATGTTAAGCAAAGATGGCCTCTGAGTAGACGATATGCGACAGAGTATAGCTGGAGTTTTTTAAGGCGGTCAGCGTAGGGCATCTGCATTAGGCCTGTGATTCTTTTAGTCTGTTTATTAAACAAAGTAGTAAGCGCTTTTGGGTTTTAACTAAACCCTTCATCAGACATATAACTAATGACACTATTAAGGCATTTAAATACAAAAAGGCGCCAAAAAATAAATTTAAAATCTCATTTAAAATCTCAGTAGATATCATTCTTGTTCACTAGATGGTGTTAGAGACATATAAATCTTTCAGTGGAAATACTGACAACACTAATAAACTTTAAAATCAACATTATTCAAAAAAGTATAATGAAGGCATTCTAAAATATACATATATAGATATATAAATGCTTTTAAAAATGTATGTGTATATATATATATATATATATATATATATATATATATATATATATATATGTGTTAAATAAAATTAAGAATTCAATACACAGGAGGTTCAGATTCAAAAGTATACTAGTGTACACTAGGAGGCAAAAAATGTACAAGTACAGAATTTTGTCTGACATGAAACAGGAAGCACACAATTTTATATAGGTTTAACATTTAAGCTATGCCCACCTTACTGATGTGATATGTCACAGGGCATCTACATCACTTTTAGCTTACAATATGTTATTCATAAAGCTGTTGATGCTGTATATTTTAAAAAAAAACTTTTCCTTTAGATACAATACGGCCTTGCTATCCAGCTGGTCAGGCATAATGTCTTTCTGTAAAGTTACTACTTCAAGGTTTCATATCAGTTCGAATACAATAGCAGCTTCAGTCTTTTAATGCACGTCTTTGTTCTCTGTTACACTTTCTCACACAGCTGCGTGCTATCTTAGTAACACATATACAAGGCCAGATCATTCCAACAGGAAAGAGCAGAAGATTTCATTATTTCACGCATTTAATTTCCTGACCCAGCAGATAATCACTTGTGAAAAGCATAAACATTAAAACTTGCTAAGCTAGCATTCTGCCAGGGTCAGAGATCAGCTTTGCTTCAAGCCACACTGCAGTTTCAAAACTACTTCACATTTAGACATGAATTAATTTTACTACTATATGATTAATAGAATAAAATGCATTATATACTACTTTGCTTTTAAACTAGCATTTCTCATGTATTCAAATACACATTTTTCTAACATTTTCCCCCCTATTAATACTTTTTATTCTATTTTGAAGTATGCATAGTGTCATTTCATCTCCTAGCCTTTTCCACTCAGGATTTTCAGCTAGGTGAGTCATTCAATCTATACTTCAGAAAAAGCTTCATCTGAGATCAATCTTTCAATCTCAATATCTTGGTAAAAAGTTTCAGTAACAGATACATCAACAAAATCTTTGATTAATCTTTTCATGCAGGGGATTCCACAACACATACTCAGTGGCATACCGCCTGCTCAGAAGCGATCTGTGCCTGACGTATAAAGCCATGTCCAACCCGGAATTAATGGACATGCTGCACCTCAGAAAATCCAAATCCCATCGAGCTACGCGTTCGAGGGACTTGAACCTCAGCACTGAAATAAATAGGACATGCTGGAGGGACAGATTCATAACCCAGAGGCTCCCTTCACTCTGGAATAAAATCCCAGTCTAGGTTAGGCAGAGTCCCTCATTGACTCTCTTCAAGAGGAATCTTGATGAGTGGATGGGAGATCGTAGGTTTACCCTGGGTATCACTTCTGTGTCACTGTTAGACAGAGGCACAGTATACTAACCTCGAAAAAGGGCATAGCAAAATTAATTTAAAATGGGTGGCGAAAGCCATACACATGCTGGCTAGGCTTATAAATGCCCTACGGCAGATAGCCTAGTATGAACCTATGAACCTATGAACCTATTAGGAGTATACCCACAAAAATGGCAATCAGAATATTCATTAGGCTGGAACCCCACCCCCCAAATAGATTCTGGAAAAAGTCCATCAGTGGGTTTGGGCCTGGTTCAGTCATGGCTGATACTTGCTGAATTACCTCTAGGTGGTTATTTATCTCATGATGATTGTCAGGAATATAAGCACAGCATTCTTCTTTGATAAGCGAGCAAGTACCACCTCTCGCCACTAGGGTGAAGTCAAGAGCCATCCGATTTTGTAGCACAACAGTTCTCATTGCATTCAGTTCATCAGTCACCAGTTCTAGGGCAGAAAAAGTTGCATTACTCATTACTTCGAGAAGTTTTGACAACTTCCTCAGCTCCCAGATCGATTTGACTGCTCCATAGGCTGGGAATATTCCTGCCCAGGATATAACACTGTCACTCAAGTCCATATGAGTCAATTCGCTTTTGTCTTTTACTGAATTATGGTCTTTCCAACCAGCTTCGATCTTCCCAACTGGATTCACAGGTTTCCTAACTGGACCTTTGGATTTTCGAGCTGTTTCTCTTACGTTTCGTATTTTACCCAAAGGTAATTCTGCAGTATGTCTTATTGCTGGAACCAAGTAACCCAAAAAACAACTGCCTGACCAATTCTCAGGTAAGTATTTATATGCCTTTTTCCCACAAATAAAATAACAGTTTTCTACTTTAGTACTAATGCGCATCAGCCCTGCATGAAACATTTTCTGATCTATAACCGACAATTGTTTAAACAAAACTGGATTTTTTTGAATGTCACTCATAGTTGTTTTCAATGAGTTTAAATACGAGTCATAATTAGTATTGCAAAAAGTATTGCCATTACTATTCTTAATATAACATCGGTAAGATATGGTTATATTACAATTGCTCCAGCCCACCTGGAGAGTGTCATTTTTGTAGAAACATACAACTCCTTTTTGTGTGACAGGTAAAAATAAAGCTATTTTGTCCTGTGATCTCACAGTTCCTGTGTCGAAAAGTAAATTCTCCCAAGTCTCATTTATCCCCAAAGGGACAGCGGACATTATCAGTCCTCCATATGCTGTAGGTATAGCTGTACAAACCCAGCAATTTTAAATGTTCATAGTCTCTGCATATACACGTTTCATGGCTAGGTATGTGTTAAAATTTGGATGCCAGTCTATAGACGTTTCATCATGCCTTCCCACTTTCACTTGTGTGGTTGTGTGTAGGATAAACCACAGCAAGAGGAAAATTGTCACAATTACAGTTAATAAATGTACACTCAACAAAATGATTATGCAACATCTCTGGGGTTGATCTAAACTTCTATTCGCTTTGTTTTTGGCCATCTCGGTCTGGTTGTGTATCAGTCACAAAGTTTTTATCAAGTTGAAAGTTCTTTACCGGTTTACAATGCGTCAAATGAACCTAGGATGTCCTCTCGGCCACTCTAACTGCAGTAGGCGTTGCCAACAGAACCTGGTACGGTCCCTCCCACTTTGGACTCGCCCAATTCTTCCTTTTCGTCACTTTCACCCAAACGTATGTCCCAGGAACCAAGACTGCTTCCACCGGTCTGGTCTGTTCCTTATCTGAAAAAGAGTTAAACTGCAAAACAAATTTATTTGTTAACAGTTTCTTCATATAACTAGCTAATGAACTGTCAGCCTCTTGCTCTGCAGGCATGAGAGCTTTCCAATGAGGCACATAATATGCTCTCCCAAAAACCATTTCAAAGGGAGTCAAACCCTTTACATTTGGAACCGTTCTCATACTCAACAGTGCTAAAGGCAGACAGTATATCCAGTTCTTTTGGGTTTCCTCAACTAGTTTCCTTAACTTATTTTTCAGGGTACCATTGTACCTTTCCACCAGTCCTGCTGACTGTGGGTGGTAAGCACAATGGTTCTTTAAGGAGATACCAAAAAATCTCCCAAGCTGGTGAATCGTCTGATTCACAAAATGTGTGCCATTGTCACTATAAATCCTTTCCAGAATGCCAAATCTAGGGATTACTTCTTTTATCAGGGCTTTTGCCACTGTTGCTGCATCCGGGTTTTTAGTTGGAAAAGCTTCTACCCATTTAGAAAACATGTCTACAATAACTAAACAAAACTTTTTCCCTTCACATTTATTCAATTCTATGAAATCCATACAAATAGTATGGAACGGGTATGGTGGTATAGGAAAGCTTCCTTGCTTGGTTTTAAATGCCCCTTGTGCGTGATGCTTGTTACAAGTATGACAAGCTGCATAAAATTTTCTTGTGTAATTTGTGTATCCATATGTTTGGAATATTCGATTTACTAACTGTACCATCCCCCCTGTTGAGACATGGCACTGCCCATGGCTCAACAAAGCTGCATATCTAAATAAATTAGACGGCAATATCGGTTTTCTTTCTTTGGAAATGTACAGTCCATTCTCAAGAATTGCACCTCGTTTTACCCATTTTTGTTTCTCCGCTTTTGTTGTAAGCATCTGCATTGTTTTTAACATGTCTAAATCTAAAATCTCAGAGGGTTGTAATTCCTCATTTAGAAGTAAAGTTTCTGAGTCTGAGGCTGCTTGCTTTGCAGCTGCATCAGCTCGTGCATTGCCTTTCGAAATCTTATCCTGCTGTTTTGTATGAGCTACACATTTACAAATAGCTACTTTGGTAGGTAACTGAATAGATTCTAATAACTCCAAAATAAATTGCGCATGATTAATAGGTTTTCCACTAGATGTTATCATTCCTCTGTTCTTCCATTGTTGTGCAAATACATGTACTGTAGAAAAAGCATACTGACTATCAGTATATATGTTCACATATATACTTGTTTTTTGCTAAAGTACATGCCCTCATCAAAGCTATCAACTCTGCTGCTTGTGCAGATAAGTTGTGTGGTAAAGATTGAGCTTCTAAAATTTCAGTGTCTGTAACTACTGCATACCCCACCAGATTCTTCCCTGTAGGACCCCTTCTGCATGAGCCGTCCACGTAATATGTCACCTCGGCATTATCCAAGGGCATATCTGTAAGATCTTGTCTTGGTAAAGCTAACTGTTCAATTTCCTGCAGGCAGCTGTGTGGTGTGCCCTCCGCAGGAGTTGGAAGTAATGTTGATGGATTCAATGTCGTACATCGTTCAATTGTCATATGAGGTTGGCTCAGCAGTATAGTCATACATGAAAGATGCCCAGCAGGAGAAAGGTATGCCACTTTCTCTTGCAGTAATATTATTGCAACTGCATGAGGCACTCTCAATGTGAGAGGGTGGAATAACACCACTGAGGCCGAAGCCTGTACTGCCATTGCGGCTGCAACTACTGCTTGTACACAGTGAGGCAAAGATCGTGCCACTGGGTCTAACTGTGATGAATAGTAGGCTATGGGGCATTGCTTATCCCCATGTTGTTGCGTCAATACTGACGTCATATATCCTTGCTTACAATCTACGGTCTGAAAAAACCGTTTGTGATAATTTGGAAGTCCTAAAACTAATGAAGAAGCTATTAACTGCTTCAACCTGCAGAAAGCCGTTTCTGCTTCGGGTGTCCATTGTAAGATATCTTGTGCTGCCATTGGTGTCTTATATATTAAGTCAGTCAGTGGAGCAGATTCCAAAGCATAATTTGGTATCCAGCTCCGACAAAAATTAGTTGTACCTAAGAAAGACATCATTTCTTTCTTGGTTGTTGGTTTAGGTGCTTGCAAAATTGCTGTTTTTCTTTCCTCGTCTAGTATTCTACCTTCATTGGATATTACATATCCTAGGTATCTAACTTGTTTTTTCCAAAGTTGTAACTTACTTTTGTTTACTTTGTGTCCTTGTGTTGCCAAAAATTTCAATAATGCTACAGTATCCTCCCTGCACTGTTTCTGGGTGGGGGCTGCTAGCAAGATGTCATCTATGTAAAGTAGAATTTGACTACCTCCTGGTGGGGTAAACCCTGCCAGGTTGCTAGCCATTTCTTGTGCAAATATTGTTGGGCTCTCACAATAACCCTGTGGTAGTCGAGTATACGTATACCTTTTTCCCTGAAATGTAAATGCAAACCAATATTGACTATCAGGATGTATAGGTATTGAAAAGAAAGCATTGCTAATATCTACCACAGAGAAATACTTCTGTTGTAGTTCTAAATCATTTAACAAGATATGTGGGTCTGGCACCGTAGGTGCTCTAGGTATTACTGCATTATTTACAGCTTGCAAATCTTGTACCATCCGCCATTCCCCGTTTGCTTTTTTAACAGGAAATAGGGGTGTATTACATGGTGAATCAGGAGATTCTACCAGTACTCCTTCTTTGAGTAATGCTGCTATTATAGGCTTAATTCCTATTTCTGCATCCTTTCTCAAAGGGTATTGTCTTTTCTGTGGTCTAAAAGCTGACTTTGGGATAATTGAAACTGGTTCTGCTGTTCGAATAAGTCCTACATCTGACTTGCCTGTTGACCAAAGAGTTGTTGGAATTTCACATAAGGCCTTTTCTTCTTCTTCTAATAAAAATGCTAATCAGCTGTCCTCGCTAAATTGCAAGTGTACAGCTGGATGTGTTTGTGTCAACCAATTCAGTTTTTGTTTTTGTATCCCTTGTTCTGATAGTTCTAAATCAGTTTGTTTCTCCCATCTGGTTACATTTTCTCCTAAATCTGCCCAATTGACACTTTTGTTCTTTGTCAAGCTGACATGTGGCAACCGATTTGATCTATACAATGCAAGGAATTCTTGAGGTAATGAACAGCTAACTACACTGTTCCCCTCAGTATCCCAGTACAAAGTACGCAAAACCAATCTAGTTGCACGATTTCTAAACAATTCTTGCTCATATTCTCTATCAGGTCCTGGTGTAGTACAGTAGTATAGAGTACAGTGTAACAAATGCTGTCGATCAGTGTCAAGGGAGGGGGCTTTACTGATGGCTACGTTCATCAGTTCCTCGGTTACTGCCCCTGGACCAGTCGTGACTAGGTCCTGGCTGTACCAGTAAAAAGTTTCACCCTCGGATCGCACTACAAAGGTATCCATTTGTATCTGTGCCTCCATACCTTGTACAGTTGGAACTACTGCTATGCCAAATATCTGCATAAGGTCCCTGCCCAATAGGTTTACTGGACACTTTGCAGAAACAACTATTTTACTTCTCTGGGTCATACCTGAAACAGGGTCAGTCATTGCTATATCATGGGAAAGTGGTTCCCTGTACAGCTGTCCATTCGCAGCTTTTACTAGTATATAATCAGGTGATTCTGAATGTTCTGGTAATTTGCAGGGGTGTATCAAAGTCCGTGACGCTCCTGAGTCACACAGGAATTTGACTTCCCTTCCCTCTACCAGAAGTGTAACTTCCGGTTTCGTATCTGCCAAGTAGAGCTCTAAGCTCAATAATGCTATGTCCAAAATTTCACTTTCTTCATCCTCCATATCTACTTGCACTTCCTCTACTCCTTCTATCACATTTACATTTGTTTTTTGTTTATTAACTTTTCCTGATGATTTCTGACTTTCACTTGATGTATCCTCACTATCATATAGTCAGTCCTCATCTCCCTTATCTTCTGTGATTACCTTTTTGTTTTGCCTACAATCCCTTGCTAGATGTCCTTTTTTCCCGCACTTGAAGCATTCACTTCTCTTTTTCCTCTCTTCAAAATCTTCTGATCGTTTGTCAGACTGTTTGTTTCCCTGGGTATTTTTCTTGCCCTTTTTACCTGACTGTAATACAAATACTTCAGCTCCGTCTTCAGCAGTGAAGACTTGCGCCTTCTTTTTCTTTTTCCTATTAAAATGTCTTTCAGCATGTCTAGCGTATTCGAGTAAGGCTTGTAGCCTCCCTGTTCGATGGTCTATCATATGCTTCGTAATGAAGCTACTAATAGGTGCAATGCAACCTTTCAAAAATGCATTTTTTAATTGTTCTTCATACGGGGAATCATTTGTTTGGTTCTCAGGAACTGACATTCCGCTATGATTATTAAAACATTCTAATAATCTAGCATAATATCCATCTATTGTCTCATTTTCCTGTTGTATGCATTGATTAATGCAGGTCCAGTCTGCTCTGGGTTTCCATTTTTCAGAGATTCGGTCTGTCAGACCTTTCACTCTGTTGTCTAACTCTGCGTCACTATGTAGGAGTGGTCTAAGCACTGCATTACGAGGATTCCAGGTGCCACAAATCATGTGCCAATATGGACCTATAATTTGTCTTACTACCTTTTCTACTTCTTCCCCATTCAAGTGGTAACTCAACCTCATGCCTTGTAAATCTTCTAAAAATTTCGTAAAATTAACTTTCGGATGGGGGATTCCCTCAGTAGCCTTCCGGATGTCTTCCGGTGTCCATGGTCTATATACTAAGAGTGTTGGGTCCTGCCCTTCCTGTCCTGCCTGAGGATTTGGAACTTCAATAAGTGGGCATATTTCTTCCTCACTCTCATCCTGTAAATTTCTCTCTATTTGGTATGATTCTGTGTCCCTATGTGTTTTACGTGTTTGGGACCTAGTCTCAATAGGATCTCTAACAAATGGTTGTGGTCTTGCTGAAACTTCAGGATAACGCGGAGGTGGACCAGCCTGTCCACTCGCTTCATATCCTGAAAAGGGTAAGGGAGGGGGCAAGGTAGGAGGAGGAGGAGCTGTCGCTATTACCAAGTTATTGTCCTCTTTGTCTAAAAATAATGTTTTTGAATTTTTAAGCTTCTGTTCTCTACGATTTGCTTCCTCAATCCACCTGTGTGCTTGAGGAATGCCTAGTTGGCGTTGCTTTTTTGCCTGACCTCCCGCATCAGATTTAAGCTGTTTAAGGAGTTTAACTAGTGAAGTTTTATCTAGTTTACCATCAAATTCATATTTATTAACCCATTTTGTATAATACCTAACGTTATCAGAACGTTGTAATTGCATGTATTTTGCGTCTTTTGTTAGGGTCGGATCTCGCGAGGTTTTGGTGCACTGATTACCCATGTCAAAGAAAATGTTACGTAACCCTTTTTTTTATCACGTGATATCAAGTTCTTAGTTCCTGTTTACAGTTTATCTAGAATAACTGCCTACCTTATTCTGTTACCCTGATCTATGACCAAATATACAGTACTTCCTTTTGTCCCTGATCTGCAAAACAAATCTTGACAACAATATACTATAACCTAGTCCCTGATCTAAAACAGAAAAAAGGCAAATTCTTCCTACCTGAACCTATGGTATTGAACTGTCCAATGACCACTCTTCGGCCACAGATCAGAAAGTGGCCAGCCTCTTTACATGACAATTCAATCGGAGGTCTTTTCACCCAAGAAGAACCATTTTGGTAACTTCTCCTGCGCAGTATTCGACCACCGGTAGACTCTGATCTGCAGCTGTCTGAGGGAATTTTCTGGCTAAGAAGGACCAAACTGTTAAATAAAATTAAGAATTCAATACACAGGAGGTTCAGATTCAAAAGTTTACTAGTGTACACCAGGAGGCAAAAAACGCACAAGTACAGAATTTTGTCTGACATGAAACAGGAAGCACACAATTTTATATAGGTTTAACATTTAAGCTATGCCCACCTTACTGGTGTGATATGCCACAGGGCATCTACATCACTTTTAGCTTACAATCTGTTATTCATAAAGCTGTTGATGCTATATATTTAAAAAAAAAACTTTTCCTTTAGATACAATACGGCCTTGCTATCCAGCTGGTCAGGCATAATGTCTTTCTGTAAAGTTACTACTTCAAGGTTTCATATCAGTTCGAATACAATAGCAGCTTCAGTCTTTTAATGCACGTCTTTGTTCTCTGTTACACTTTCCCACACAGCTGCGTGCTATCTTAGTAACACATATACAAGGCCAGATCATTCCAACAGGAAAGAGCAGAAGATTTCATTATTTCACACATTTAATTTCCTGACCCAGCAGATAATCACTTGTGAAAAGCATAAACATTAAAACGTGCTAAGCTAGCATTCTGCCAGGGTCAGAGATCAGCTTTGCTTCAAGCCACACTGCAGTTTCAAAACCACTTCACATTTAGACATGAATTAATTTTACTACTATATGATTAATAGAATAAAATGCATTATATACTACTTTGCTTTTAAACTAGCATTTCTCATGTATTCAAATACACATTTTTCTAACAATATATATATATCTATATCTATATATATATATATATATATATATATATATATATATATATATATATATATATATATATATATATATATATATATATATGCAATATGCATATGTAGATTCATGCTTTGCCAGAGATGGTCTGCACCTGTCACCTCTGGGATTCAGGTTACTGGCTAAAGCTCTTGCCACCCCTATAGTGCCTTTTTTAAGCAAGGTTCTAAGGATAAAACCACCACCGTAACAGATACAAGCATGCAAAATCTTAAGGTAATGCTACTCAATGCTAGAAGTCTAAACGTCAGAATGCACTCTCTCGAGGCACTCCTAAAAATGGAGAACATCGATATCTGTGCAGTAAGTGAGTCCTGGTTCAAGGCTCCAGAGTGCACCCCTGCAATACCAGGCTACAATTCTTACCACACTTTTCGGCCTCAAAATCAAGACTGAAACAATAAAGGTGGAGGAGTGTCCATATTCACCAAGGATATTCACACCTCCAGGCTAGTTGCCCAACACAATGCATCTGAAATTCTCCAGGTGCAACTAACACGAGGTAAGACTTCAATCCAAATCGTAGCTTGCTACAGATCCCCCACCATGCCCCATGATTCTCACTACACCTTTCTAAACATACTGGAAAATATTAAAATACAACCAAACACCCTAATACTGGGTGATTTCAACTAACCTGCCATTAAATGGGAAAACTACTCGGGGTACCAACTCCTTTTCCGAACGGTTTTTGGAATTCATAAATTCCAACGCCCTGGATCAACTAATCCATTATCCCAACAGGTTAAGCCAATATCCTAGACCTGGTCATTACCAACATGGGAGATAGATGCTCCACACCAGTGGTCACCCCCTCATTGGTCAGGTCTGACCATAAGCAAATCACCTTTGTCATCCACATCCCACCCCCAACCCCCAGTAAGGAAACCTCCTTAAAAAAACTTCTCCAAAGCCAACTTCATGCTACTGAAGTCAGAAGTGACCAAATTCACAACACCCACGCAGACGGGATCTGGAAGTTCGACTGCAGAATCCTACACTAAGGCACTGTATGAGCACATCCACTCGTGCATGAATTGTGCCATCCCAAATAGAACCAAGATGCTCTTCTCCAAAAAAGGAAGCCAATCTGGTGGTCCCCTGCTATAAGCAAACTATACAACAGAAGAAAGAAACAGTTGCAGAAAAGAGGAAAATCCCAAGATGCAAAAAACTCCCTCACCAGCCTCAGTAAGAAGCTGAGATCCCTCATAAAATCCTCAAAAGCTAGTTACGAAAATAAAATTGCCAAAGATTCCAAACACAACCACAAGGCATTCTATAGTTATGTCAGGAATCTAAATAGCAATGCTCAGATCTGCTCTGAGCTACAACAGAATGGCATTAAATATCATGATCCCAAGGATATTGCCAATATCCTGGCAGATCGATTTAGTGCCAACGTCACCCCCCCTCACCCCCTAAAGGGCCCATCTCAATACCAAAAGATTGCCAAATTCCGATAATCACAGCCACACAGGTAGAAATCACACTCTCCAAAGCTAAGAATACAGCATCCATGGGACCAGATGACATCCCAGGCTGTGTACTACATGAACTACAAAATGAACTGGCACCTCACCTAAGTGTCATGTTTAATCATAGCCTCACCTCAGGCTTCATGCCCACTGAGCGGCGCACAGCTACAGTTATCCCGTACCTCAAGGGAGGATCCACCTTGGATCCCGGGAACTACCGTCCCATCAGTCTGACAAGCCTGATCTGCAAGGGCATGGAACGCATTATCATGGAACTTATAAACAAAGACATTGGCAACCTTCAAACACTGGACCCCACCCAATTTGGGTTTGTGAAGGGCCGATCTTGTCTCCTGAATCTGATTGACTTCTTCAAATCAGTCTCCAGAGCTGTGGATGAGGGTAAGGTGGTCCACACAGCCTATCTGGACCTTGTCAAGGCCTTCGACACCATCCCCCCACTCTAGAATCATAGATAAACTTACTAACCTGAGCATAAATCCCTACATCACTTGATGGGTTGCCAACTGGCTTACTTTACAGAACCCAGACTGTAAAAGTAGCCGACTCCAAATCCAGCTCCAGACAAGTGAAAAGTGGAGTACCTCAGGGTTCAGTCCTGGAACCACTCTTGCTTGGCATCTACTTCTCTGAAGTACATGCCAACACTAAGGGACTCTGGCTAACAAAGTTTGCAGATGACTGCAAACTGGGAGCCATTATTGAATCCCCAAATGATGTGGATATTCTACAAAAAGGCCTTACAGAAACAGATGTCTGGTGCCAGAGCCATGGGCTCAAGCTTAATGCCAAGAAATGTATAGTTATCCCCTTTGGAAAAAATCATGTACCCATGAATTACCACATAGGTGGCAGGACGCTAAACATTGAAAGTGTGATGAAAGACTTAGGGACACAGGTGGACAGTGGTCTCACTTTCGATAACCACATCACCACAACAGTCAGGAAATCCTTCTATGTGGCACACCTCATCACTAAGGGCTTTTCATCCAGAAAAAAGGAGGTAATTGTCCCACTGTACTCATCCCTCATTAGACCCATTATAGAGTATATTGCCCCGTTTGGTATGTACCTCACATGACATCTGCAACAGCTGGAAAGGCCACAGAAATACCTCCCTAAAAGAATCACAGGCCTAAAACAGATGCCATATGCTGACCGTCTAAAAAAACTCCAGCTATACTCTGTGGCATATCGTCTACTCAGAGGCGATCTCTGCTTAACATACAAGGCCATGTCAAACCCTGAGCTGCTGGACATGCTCCACTTAAAGAAATCCCAATCCCCCAGAGCCACAGGCTCCATGGATCTAAACCTTGTCAGCACGATGAACAAAACATGCTGGAGGGATAGGTTCCTGACCCAAAGACTCCCCATACTCTGGAATAGACTGCCCATACATGTCAAACAGAGCACTCAAGGAACCTTGATGATTGGATGGGAGATAGGAAATTCACCCCGGGGATCATGTCAGTCGCCCTGCTAGACAGGGGCCCAGAGAAGTAAATATTATGGGAAGAAATATCCAGGGAATTGTTATGGCTAGGCTTGCATAGGCCCTAGGGCCGATAGCCTAGTACCAACCTATGAACTTATGAACCTATATATATGAATAGGTATATGTGGGTTCACTTTATAATTTCAAAATACTGAAATCTCAAAATTCAGTATTTCGAAAACACAAATCCGAAAACCCAACCACAACTCATAAATTCGAAATCACACAACCACGGAATTCAAAATCCTGTAATTACACTACACATACAGTACACAATATAACCCCCCAACAATCAAACAAACTCATCTAACCTACATATAAGCAGGGGAGCAAGCCCACCTGCACCCCCCCATGTGAGGGGCTGCACCCCCCACACCCCCTTACTTATATATTCTAACTCCGAGATCGCACAAACAGAAACACAAACGAAATTCACACACACATCTTACAGTCCCTCAAACACACAGATAACAGTCACAACACACACTTACACACACTAAACCCCTAACCAACACACTTGCACACACAAACTTACCAAAATTAAGCCTAAACATCCACAAACCATACCAACAGAAGCAGAAATTCAAAATATCCGTGCTTCGGTATTTTGAATTTTGCTCTTCTGCTGGCTTCGAAAATGTGAGTCTGCGGCTTTGTAAGTTCGGAATACTGCAATTCGAGATTTCAGCATTTCGAAATTACCAAGTGGACCCATATGTATGTATGTATATACATATATATATATATATATATATATATATATATATATATATGTGTGTGTGTGTGTGTGTGTATATATATATATATATATATATATATATAATTTGAATAATACTTCATGGGAAATTATTTTTTTCTGTACCTATTGATAAGGTAATAGAGTTATATGTTACATTTCTTCATTACACTTGGGTGTGGGTGGATGTGTCAGATAAGTTTTAGGTTCAGCTATATGTTACAGGACATACAGATGATTATGTAGTCATTGTTGTATTTATTATTCCCCCAGTGTTATTCCCATTGTGATGGTTAATTGCTTTCATTTCCTTGCTTTATTTTTTCCAGGACTATGCTCCCTACAAAGTATGGAGACATCTGCATATGGTAAACGTATGCTTATTTGCTTATTAATGACCATTCTTTAGATATAAATTATCTGTTTGCATGAGGTGGGTGTAATGAGTGTCTGTATTGCTGCACCATGTGCGATTGTTTGACCGCTGTTACTTTGTGATCATATAAATTGGTTTAATAATATTTAGTTTAGTAGTAATTTAGCTCCTGTGTCTGTTGCTTATTATCACAGGTGATCCTGACAGTGGAAGTGCAAGACTCCTACCACCTGATGTTGGAGTGTTAGTAGGCTCTGATGATGATGGTGGCCAAACAGAGGCACAGTTGGGGGTTGCAGAGGTTGAATCTGACACTGAGGTTATGACTCACCCATTCTCTGTATTTCATTCAGGCACAGTCAGATATCAGACAGGTTGAGGGTGACACACTTGATCAGAGTAGTGTGGTTATTGCGACTTCAGTTGCAGTTTACTCTGGCCATAGCTAAAGTGTAGGCAAGGTGCCACACAGGATGGTTGGTAGGGGTGCTTGGAGGATGCCTGTTGTCTACTCTCCACATGATCCTGGTGTGTCATTATGTGCCACTCAGTGTATGTTTAGGGCCATCATGGAAGTACATGTATGTTCCACTTGGGCATCCAAGGATATGCTTAAGGTTCTAGATGTGGCACAGGCTGATGTGTATGACTGTCTCTGCTGAATTGTGGCCAGTTCAATGGATAACATGAATGACACAATGTAATGGTCAGTGTCTATGGTGGGAAGTCTGCTGGGAAGGGAACAGTGTCCAATTGGCTGTAGGTCAGCAGCAGTATCTGCTGTTAGCCAAAATGGCCATACCCAGTACCGCTCCAATAGTGGCACTACTTCCACTGCTCCATAAGTGGTTGAGATGTCCACACCCAGACATGCTTGGCCATGGGTTCATGGACCTGGGTGTAGTCATGAGGAGAGCTCGTCCAGCAGACATCACTTGCATTCAAGTACCACCAACACATCTGACTTTGGGCATGGACATGCCAGTGCAACTCCTGACAGAGCCAGTTCTCATTGTTGGGGGTGACGATGATGAACTGATACCTCTACCATGCAAAGCTTACACCTTTTCAACATGCCAGGATATAGAGTTAGCACAGAGCTTTGCTGTGTTCATGCAGACGCTCAAACATACATTTCAAATCAAATGCTCATACAGACACTCACACATACAGTACCAGTTACATGAGGGATTAATGGGGTTGCAGGTCATTCTATCTCATTGGTCATGTGATAATTAGCTACATTTCTGCATGCCTGGGTTTCTTATTCACACACACTTACTAATTTTGTGTCAGCCTTGGCATCCTGCCCACCCCCCCCCACCCAAACAACACCCTGTAGAAATGATGATAACTGTGCCAACCCTTTGTTTCTATCTTTTGGATTCAAGGATATATATGTATTTATTATAATGCACAAGGAGCACGGCTGATTGTTTAGTATAAACAAGGTCTTAGGTTTCAACTTTCTGTTACCTAAGAAGTTCATTTGTGAGTGTTCTGCCATTTCACACTGAGCTTGATCGAAGGAAGGACACTGAGGAAACTCGGAGCTATAATATATAACATTAAGTATCCTGTTTTTTGTTTATTTTGTTCTTTATTTCTTTGTTATTTATAGCACTTTGTGTACTGTGTATTTTTCTAGCTAGTTTTACTGTGTGTGAGGTATTAACTGGAAATTGTCCACTTTTATTAAGCATATGTTGGGTTGTTTGTTTCTAATAACTTGTTGCAGTTAAACTCTTTTTTCTAGAGGCTCCTTTAGCTATTTAAAACTTTCATTTATCTCATCTCTACTCTACTCTATGCCTCACCCATATTCACAAACCTTTCTGAAACCAACATTAACAAGCTCACTGTATCATATAATAACATTGCTAGATTTGCTGCTGCCTCCCCTTACCATACTCATCACTGTCTAAACCTTTTACAACTTGATTGGTTAGAATTTCATCAGCATATTCATCTTTCTCAGCTTACTATCGCCCATAAAAGCCTGTATCAACCCTCAAATACTCCTATTCTCTCAGGACTACTTACCCCCTACCATAATTCTAAAAACTTACGCTCAGCTAATAAACTACTGTTTAACACCTGTAGAGATCATAACCTAGCAGGTGACTCCCTCTTCTGTAACACTGTTGGTAAACTATGGAATCTACTACCTACTGAACTTACAACTCTCTCCTCTCATACACTTTTCAAAAAGATGCTCAAGCTTCATCTCAAAAAACACTGGTTATGTTCCTGTATTACCCCTGACTAATTGCTTTATCCTCTAGCATTAACCACCTGCATCAACTTCCATTTACTTTCTAACCTTTTATTTATATTTTCTTTTTTCTGAATCCTGGGACTTTAGTCTTCATAAGTCTTCTTAAGTCTTCACATATATTTCCTTATTATCAACATTGGTAACTGCCTTCCACACTATACATTGTATATATTCTATGATGACCTTTTTTTCAAAACCTCACTTAAAATGTTTTTATCATAATATTCTCTAGACTTTTTCCTGACCTTATTTAAAAATGTGTATCTTTTATTTTTATTATTATTATTTTTCTCTTCTTTTCTATTTTGTCATTTTATATGTTGTTATTGTTTTTTATCTATATTGTTTTGCACATGGAGCTTTTCTCCCCAGGCCTCTACTGAAAATGGACATGTATCCAGCTAGACTAGCCCGGTCAACAAATGTAAAATAAAATAAATAAATAAAATTTAAAGGCTCACTGCTGCTTTTCAGCTGTGAGAAACATTTCTGCAGTTTGTTCTAAGTAGTGGGGATATTTGTAGCATTTCCATATTCAGGCTTGTATTTGGGCCTAGTGTTTGTGGAGGCTGTGTGTCTGAGCACATATTCAGGGACATCTTGGTTTAGCCAAAGCCATCAGGCATTTCAGTGAGAGAGAATTGTTTGAGGTCATTGGCTGACTGAGGTCACCTGGACTACAGCTTAGACTAAGCATCTCATTGGTTCTTTTGAGATTTCTTTCTTAAACTGTCTCAGGTTTCAACTTTCTGTTACCTAAGAAGTTCATTTGTGAGTGTTCTGCCATTTCACACTGAGCTTGATCGAAGGAAGGACAGTGAGTTTGTTTCCCACCTTCCCTCCCTGTTGGTATAGTGTTTTTATAGTTGGTGGCTTTGCAGTTGCCCGCCCCTAGTGTAAATTTGATCTGGGACCCTCCTCCCAGTCTAGTGTCATTACCTCATTCTACCCAGTACAGGGAGAACATTTGAGAAGGCCAATCAGCTTAGTTTCTGCTACTCCTTTCTTTCTTTCCTTTCTCTCTTTCCACTTAAAAAAAAAAAAAGTATCTGCTTTTACTGTATTTGTGTTTTTTTCTACTTTATTTTGCTTTTGCGCCATCTTAAAAGTACTCAATTGTATTTATTACTGTTTGGTGTAACTCATTCTAAGCCTTTTTAGTTTAAGCACTTGGGCTTCAGACCAGTTGTTTTACATTAAGAAGGTTTGTGGTCTGCACTGTAGTGGCAGAACAGGTAGCTTACATCCTTCTAAGTTGGGAACTGCTGATTGAGGGCTCAGTGTCTATTATTCTAAAAGTGTATTAATTCTGGTTTAAGCACTTGGGCTTCAGGCCAGTTATTTTACATTAAGAGGGTTTGTGGTCTGCACTCTTGTGGGAGGAGAGGCTGGACTCTGCCCTTCTGAGCTGGGAATTTCTGGTTAAAGGCTTATAGTGCCTGCATATTTGAACTGCTTCTTACTGAAATTGGTACACCTTGTTTGCTGTAGCATAGACTAGATCCAGGCCTGCTGAATCTAGCTTTGGTTGTATAACTTGAGCACTAATCCAGGCATTATTTAAAGTATTCAATTGTATTTATTACTGCTTGGTAGTAACTTGATTAAAGTGTAGCTATCATTCTAAGTCTTTTGGATTAAGCACTTGGGCTTCAGACCAGTTGTTTTACATTAGGAAGGTTTGTGGCCTGCACTGTGGTGGCAGGACAGGTAGCTTACATCCTTCTAAGTTGGGAAATGCTGATTGAGGGCTCAGTGTCTGTTATTCTAAAAGTGTATTAGTTTTGGTTTAAGAACTTGGGCTTCAGGCCAGTTATTTTACATTAAGAAGGTTCGTGGTCTGCACTCTTGTGGGAGGAGAGGCTGGACTCTGCCCTTCTGAGATGGGAATTTCTGGTTAAAGGCTTATAGTGCCTGCACATTTGAACTGTTTCTTACTGAAATTGGTACACCTTGTTTGCTGTAGCATAGACTAGATCCAGGCCTGCTGAATCTAACTTTGTTTGTATGCTTGTTATTTGTTTGCTTGTTATTTCCCTGAAACGCTAATTTCAACTAAAACGCAGCTTTTCAGCGCTTCTGTGGATCCCTAGTGATATGTGCATTGCTTACTGTACTTATTTCCTTGTTCACTTGAAAGACAGTTACTGTTTGTCATTTTTGCATTTAAATTACCTGTAACACATTGCATTTAAGTTACCTGGCACTTGCTCACTAAGTCAGCACTAAAAAATTAAAAGCACTACACCCTCACAAACTCCCCTTGAGTACCTTGTTCCCCATTGGCCCTTTTTTTCAATTATAAAGGAATTCCCAATACTATTCTAGCATGTCCAAAGGTCAGTTGTCAGTCTCCTCTCCGGTCCAGCTGGTGAATCTGGGAATCTTGAGGCAATGTTACAACTGCCTCATGTATACAGACAACCCCCTCCTCCTCCCAACAAATTCCAACACATGTGAGAGATGCAACCATATAGCCAAACTGGAGGCTAAGCTCTCTCAACTCAGTCCTGGCGTAACCAGTCAGGAGGAGAAGGAAACCACACTCACTACAATTCCAGTCTCACATAGACCTACCACGACAGCAAACCAAACACATAAACACACAAAAACATACTCGGAGGCTCTAAATAAAAATCTGCCTAAGCAGCAGAGACCTCCAAAGCAGACACCCAAGCAACCGTTACCCCAAAACAAGACAAGTGCAACACATAGCTTACAAAGCCAGTGTGCCAATCAGTCACAGCCCTTAAGGCTAAACAACACACCTGATACACTTGAAATAGGTGACTCTATCGTCAGGCACACTGACGTCCCACTCATCAGGCTGAACAAGGAGAAGGCCACTGTGAGCTGCCTGTCGGGCGCTAGGATCCGCTACATAACACAAGCACTCAGGTCACTCCAAGGCAAGTACAAATATGACTCAGTCATTGTCCATGCTGGTGTGAATGACCTGAGACGTACCTCCCTGGACTACATGAAAAGAGACATAGAGGAGCTCTCTGAGGCCGGTATGACCCTGACCTTGAGTAGCATCTTACCCTCACCAAGAATGATGCCACAATATGAAGACAAGATGATCAATTTCAACAACTGGCTTAAGTATTGGTGTCATTCAAAGGGGATCCAATGCCTGTCATCCTGGGATGACATGTTCGACAAGCCACGATGCTTCGCTAGGGATGGCTTGCACCTGTCACCCCCTGGGATTTTGGATATTGGCAAAGGCTCTTGCTACCCCCATAGTGCCTTTTTTAGGCAAGGCTCAAAAGACAAACCCACCTCCATAGGTATCACAAGGGATAAGAAACTAAGAGTAATGCTACTCAACACCAGAAGTCTAAACCTCAAGATGCACACACTCTAAACTCTCCTTAGCATGGAGAACATCGATATCTGTGCAGTAACAGAAACCTGGTTCAAGGCTCCCGAGAGCACCCCAGCACTACCAGGTTATACCTCATACCATGCTTTTCGGCCCCAAAACTTGGACCGAACCACAAAAGGAGGAAGAGTATCAATATTCGTCAAAGATACCCACACCTCCAGGTTGGTGGCACAGCACGAAGCATCAGAGACTATCCATGTGCAACTAACAGTGGGTAAAACTGCCTTCCAGTTTATAGCCTGCTACAGACCACCCTCCCAAACCCAGGAACCCCACTCGGCCTTCCTGAGAACACTGGAAAATATGAAGGTCTCTCCAAACACCATTATATTGGGCGTCAACTACCCAAACATAGACTGGGAGCATTACTCTAGCTCCAACACCCTAGCCCAAAGGTTCCTAGAATTTATAAACTCAAATGCTATGGAACAACTTGTTACCACTCCCACAAGAGGGGAAAACATACTGGACCTGATCATCACCAGCATGGGGACTCTATGCTCCAGACGAGAAGTGTATCCCTCACTGGTAAGATCAGACCATAAACTAATCTCACTGGATATTCACATCCCGACCCCACCCCCTGCCAAGAAAACCACAGTGAAAAACTTCTCTAAATCAAATTTCACACTCCTCAAAACCAAGGTGGAATCCTTCAAAGCCCCCGGGCCTGTGGAAAATACGGCCCAGACCGCAGAATGCTTTATAAATGCATTCTATGAACACCTTCAGGAATGCATGGATCATGCAATCCCAAATAAAACCAAGACCCAATCCTCCAAAGGCAGATGTCCTGTCTATTGGACCCCAGCCATAAACAAACTATACAATAGAAGGAGGAAGCTACTACATGATAGAGCAAAATCCCAAAAAGGGAAGGCATCTCTGATCAGTATTAGCAAAAAACTACGGGCACTCATAAAATCGTCTAAGGCCAGCTTTGAGAGAAACATTGCACAGGACACTAAGGATAATCACAAGGCTTTCTTTAGTTATGTTAGGAATCTGGGTGGGAATTCCCAGATATGCTTAGAATTAGTCAAAAATGACAAAAAATACACTGAACCCACAGACATTGCCAACATCCTAGCTGACAGGTTCAGCGCAAACTTCTCCACCCTCCCCACCAAAGGGCAAATATCTATCTCAGCAGAGTGCTGCCCCCCTGACATCTCAGATGCTCAGGTAAGAGCCGCCCTCTCCAAAGCAAAAAACACAGCATCAATGGGACCAGACGGTGTCCCAGGCTGCGTCCTACATGAACTCCAAGAAGAGCTAAACCCAAACATAAAACTAATGTTCAATCTCAGCCTTACTACAGGATATGTACCCAAAGAGTGGCGTGCAGCAACAGTGGTCCCTCTCCACAAAGGTGGTGCCTCAACGGATCCTGGAAACTATTGCCCCATAAGCCTGACTAGCTTGGTCTGCAAAGCTATGGAAAGGATCATCATGGACCTCATAAATAAAGATATTGGGGACCTACAGACACTGGATCCTACCCAGTTCGGCTTTGTTAAGGGCAGATCCTGCCTCTTAAACCTGGTCGATTTCTTTGAAACAGTCACCAAGGCCATTGACGAGGGGAAGGTGGTCCACACAGCCTACTTGGACCTCGCAAAAGCCTTCGATACAATACCCCACTCGGGCATTATAGATAAGCTCACCAGCTTAAATACAAACCCCTATGTCACTAGATGGGTTGCAAACTGGCTCAAGGACAGAACCCACATGGTTAGAATTGCTGGAGCCATGTTAGACTCCAAACTATTTACAAGTGGCGTCCCACAAGGCTCAGTCCTGGGACCTCTCTTGTTCGGTATATATTTCTCGGAGGTACAGGCCAACGCGGAAGGACTGTGGCTGACCAAGTTCACAGATGACTGCAAACTGGGGGCCATAATCGACTCTCCAGCCGACACAAGCATCCTCCAAAAGGGCCTCATAGAAACAGACAACTGGTACCAGAGCCATGGCCTCAATCTAAACGCCAAAAAGCGTATAGTCATCCCCTTTGGCAAAAACAAAGTGCCCACAAATTGTGTGTGTGTGTGTGTGTGTGTGTGTGTGTGTGTGTGTGTGTGTGTGTGTGTGTGTGTGTGTGCGTGTGTGTGTGTGTGTGTGTTAGAATAGATAGTCCCTGTCCCATCACAATGCATAGACAACCAGCATAAAAATTACTGGAGAATGGGCAATCTCAGTGTAGTTGTAATGGAAGACTACAACAGGATACAAAGGAACAACTTCTCTCTGCAATGAAAACCAGTGTAGTGCTACAGCCAAAGGTGGGGAGGGGATACTAAAGACCCAATTAACTATCAATTCATATTCCTAGTTAATGTGTACATAAAAATCTTGGCAAAGGTTTTGAATACTCATTTAGATCAGGTATTCATGGCACTGTAGGGAACATCTGTGATGGTGGAGATGCAAAAGAAAGATAAGAGGTGGACAAATAGTAAGCAATCACTGATTTTATGAACTGGACAAAGGAGCTGGAAAAGAAGAATGCATGAATGGTGCTGTCTGGCATTCAGATAGCATCTGTTATAGTGAGCTGGGCCTTTCTACCAGAAATATTTTTGAGAAGAAGATCCAAGGAAAAATGTAATTGGTGATACAAGTCATGTGCCCTAAGCAATAGTTAGGGCTGCTATGTAATAAGGTTAGGTCTCTTGGAAACACAAATTAAGAGAGAGAGATGATGAAGACAAAATTGTTATCCATCCACTGTTTTATTCACTGTAATTGAGGCATTGATAAGGAATAACCATAGATGTCTCAGGGTTGAGTTAAATAGGGATAATATTAAGACATTGTTGTGACTGTCCACTGACAACTGAATTGTCATATCATGGAATTGGAATCCATTCCTGGAGGTAAAAATTTAGGTATTTGAGATATTTGGATGTGTTTCATGCACACAGTATAATTAGAAGTAAAATGTGTAAGTATTACAGAGAGAGACAGTAAGGCGATGGTGGGTGGCAGGTATAGAGAAGATAGACATCTGTGTATTTAGTCTTAGATGTGAGGACCATGTTTGAGGACATAATTTTGAGGAAAGAAATCAGATGGGATCAATAGTGCAAAGCGAGGGGAAGATTAGCAATCAATTATCTGTTAGTATTAATGATTGCAGTGAAATTAGTGGTGGCCCTGCCAGTACTACTACATGAACTTTGACATTTGAAAAATAATCCAGAAACCCACAGGTTAAGAGTTAACTACAGCAAACTGCTTATGAGTTTGTGTGTGTGTGGGGTGGGGGCAGAGAATCATACCAGATACCCTATATGCAAGTTGGGGCCTCTGGGGAAAGGGGATCCTGCATCTGCATAGTTAAATACTGTATTTATTGAAGTAAGAAATCCAGCACTGATCATGGTTTTCGAGAAACTGAGGCAAGGAGTGAGAAGATAAAGGAAGGGGAGGGGAAGGGAGCGGAGGCCACAGTAAGAATAAGGTGGTCTGGCATGCCAATTGTAGGCAGGATGCTTTTTTAAAGCATATCCAAACCAGGCTCATGCAATGGCGGGCCAGAAAGTGAAGTGGAGGTTACCAGCCAGAGTGAACTATAGGTGGAACAAGGTGTGGAAACACATATGACTAAAAGCAGTATCCAAACTAAACTTCTGAGTTTATTCCATAGGTATGATTTAGCTCTTTCCTGATCCTGAAAGAAACAAGAGGAATGTTTTGACAGAATGATGGCAGCCTTCTCTATGGATGACAGAAGGCTTAATAAGAATGCTATGAAGGGGAGTGTCTTAAACGTATGACACAATGTAGTCCTAGGAGCAAGTGGTCACAAAGTAAGAAAGGGAGTGGAGAACTGATGTATGTAGATGCAGAAAAATGGAGGCACAACATTGCTGTTTGGCTGTTACAAGGAAGTCGGGAAGGTCAGAGGAGTGTAACAATGTGAGATGGAGAGATACAGGAATTTGGGAAAGTGTACTGAATTAAGCAGATGCCATAATGCCTGGAATCAGTGACTAGATATTGGACTGAAGAAATAGAGGCAGAAATTGGACAAGTGCTGGAGATGCTGGAAAGAGAAAGTCTGGATGAAAAGCATACATTTGGAATGACAAACTGTAGCCATGGGAGAAGTGACTTTGGAAGAAAAGGTGAAAATGTGCATGCAACTACTGATGATGTCACGGTGCCCCTGAAAATGTGCATGGAACTACTGATGATGCTATGGTACATCTGAAACTGTGCATGGAATTACTGATGATACTATGGTAACTCTGACAATGTGCACAGAACTACTGGTGATGCCATGGTACCACTGAAAATGTGCATGTCACTACTGTTGATTTCATGGTACCTTTGAAAATGTGCATAGAAGTATTACCGTGCCATGGCACCTCTAGAAATGTGTATGTAACTATTGGTGATGTCATGATAATCCTGAAAATGTACATAGAACAATTGGTGATGCCATTGCACCCCTGAAAATGTGCATAGAACTACTGGTGATAGCATGGTACCCATGAAAATGTGCATGGAACTATTGGTAATGTCATAGCATTCCTGTACCTGAGAATAGTGGACGGATGATATTTCTGCTAAAAAGAGAAGGTGATAATCAAAAGTGTCATAGGAAAGAACCAACAATGGGAAAAGAAGTCAAAAGTAGCACAGGAAAGAACCAACAATGGGAGAAGGAAAGAACTGTATGTGCATTAAACAAAGAGTTCTTAAAACACTTTATTCTGGCATTACCAATTACCATTTTAAGGGGAAAGGTTGTGTCCTTACAACATGATTCAGGAAAAGTCATGGCTTCATGCAAAGCAGGATTTGGATAAGGTATTAAAGTAGTCCTTGTGGAATGTGCTTCAGACATACATAATGAAGTAGAGCAAGTTTCAGTTCATTTGGGATCTGCAAGATAATCACTCTCCATAAACTATACTAGGCTGCTGCATGAAGCCTTTATGGAAGTGAGACTGACATACCTGCTGGTCCGTAATGCTTCTGATGCTTCTATTTACAGACTTGTGAAGACAGCAGTATGAATAAGACTAATATAAATATAATAAAACTAATGTTACTAATGATTCTAAACATCATTCTATAATACATGTGAAAAGACATCCCAAACATTTGTGAGGCCTGTAATGTAGGACAAACATATTTGCAAAGAGCCTTAGCAGTTATAGCCTTATAATTACAAATAGCTTTAGTGAGCTAAAACAATGGCACTATGCAAGTTTGTTTGTCATAACATAATATTTATGAAAGAATATGCTGAAAGAGATGATATTGCTAGCAAAGGCAATATTGGGAATGCAGTCAGATTTCTCAATTGTCCATATTTTGGAAGAAAATTCCTATTTTCCAGCCTCATTTACCTCTAAACAATATGTTCCTATTTTTGGAGGTACGTCCATATTTTCAGGCTTGGTTTAAACCCCCCTCATCACATGTGATTGTTAAAGGTGTCTAGTGCACAGAAAACCACACTACATTACCATAATACTAAAGGTAACATATTAAAGAAAAAGTACACATATCCTACAGCTTCCTTTTTCTGAAGCAAAAAAAAAGACCTTGTATGGTAGAATTTTTGGATACAGTTCATTACATTTTACAGATTTTACACTAATGTGCTTATATATTTCCATCACCCTTGGCACTCTCTGTTTTTTAAACATGTTTTTGAGTAACAGCCAACATGTCTACTCTAAGAGGAAAGGGTTATATGATGTTTAGTATTCAAATTGTATGGAAATTACATTTTAAATTTTTGGCTGGATTTGCCTACTTTTCAAGAGCTTTTGTACATGTTTTCAATGTCTGTAGGTTGAGACACAATGGAAGGCCATTTTGAGTGTTCCTTAAGGAGCAAGAAACACAATGATCAAGGTGGTGATATCTTGAAGAGTTATTCTGACTTATTCACTGGTTTAGGCTGAGGCTCTTTGGCAGAACAGTACTGTACTTACAGTTAACTTGAGGCAATGTCAGTTATGCTGCCAGTGACAATAACAGTTACACTTCCAGTGACAATGACAGTTACACTTCCAATGACAATGAATACCAGTTATACTTCCAGTGACAATGACAGTTATACTTCCAGTGACAATGAATACCAGTTATACTTCCAATGACAATTATACTTCCAGTGACGATGAATGCCAGTTATACTTCCAATGACAATGACAGTTATACTTCCAGTGACAATGAATGCAAGTTATACTTCCAATGACAATGACAGTTATACTTCCAGTGACATTGAATGCCAGCTATAATTCCAGTGACAATGACAGTTATATTTCCAGTGACAATGCCAGTTATATTTCCAATGACAATGCCAGTTATACTTCCAGTGACAATGCCAGTTATATTTCCAGGCAGTGGTCAATATCAGAACTGGGAGGGAACTGGGCTGCATGGAAGCCATTATTAGAGTTGTTAAGTAAATCAAGCTGAATGTATGAATAACTAGCATGGCAACAGATATGAAACAAAGTGAATATTATAGACTACAAACAAGTGAAGAAGTTTTTGCAACTAATGTTAATTTTTTTCCCTGTGGGAATAATGCTACATAAAACTTTTGGCAAATTAGACCAAATAATGAGCAGTTATCAAATCATGAGGCCATCACTCTAGGGAGGTTCAGACACATTTCCTGGGAGGCTCAAACCCATCTGAGAATGTCGTTAACCAAAACATTCCCCGGGATTCAACAAGCACAGAAACAGTGTAGCCGCTTCTGCACGGAATATGACTGCCGTGCGATCCAGTAAACTACTGTTTTGACGTGCACGAGCCTGCCTACACTATTCCTGCACAGACACCACTGCATAATGCTAATTACCTCATTTGCTTGTGAAAACCATGCAAATGAGGTGAATTAGCAATTCAGCAAGCAGGCAGGCATCTGTGCAAGAACAGTGTTAGTTGCAGAAATGTATTCGGCTACTAGCTGAATACATTTCTGCAAAAATTAAAACAGAGGCATAACAGCTCAAATAAAGCATGTATTATAATCTTTAAATCTTTAAAGCTAAAAAACTCAAATATTACCCAAACACTTGCTCCTACTACATCCTATCTTTGTTGCCTTTTTATATTTTCATTCTAACAGAACAAAGAAAAGGTCTTTAGCTCTTCTAAACTTTGTCATACCTGTAATATTTGTTGACATTGTTTTTAATGATCTCAGAATCACTAGATCACAAAGCCTCTCAACTAGGAAAATTAATCCAATACGCTGACAATTTCACAATTATATCTTCTGCTGACAATTTCTCTGACCTTCTCAAAATAACCCAAAAAGCTTTTATTTCTACAGAAACCTGGCTAAATAATTTTCAACTGTTGCTAAACGCCAAAAAAAACAAAACTACTCATATTCACTACACAACCACCAAGCATAAACTTTTAAGATTTTTTCTAAAGATGGAACTGAAATAGAAATAGCTAAAACTGCTAAGCTACTAGGTATGACAATAGATGGCAAACTTACCTTTGAGCCACATATTCATAACACAATAAAAAATACACTTTAAGTTAGGCAAACTATATAGGCACAAGTTATACCTCAACAAGCAAACCAAAGCTAAACTAGCAAGTACCCTGCTCCTCCTTTCCCTTCTAAGTACCCTGCTCCTCCCTTCCCTTCTAAGTACCCTGCTCCTCCCTTCCCTTCTAAGTACCCTACTCCTCCCTTCTCTTCTATAGTACCCTACTCCTCCCTTCCCTTCTAAGTACCCTGCTCCTCCTTTCCCTTCTAAGTACCCTACTCCTTCCTTCCCTTCCCTTCTATAGTACCCTACTCCTCCCTTCCCTTCTAAGTACCCTACTCCTTCCTTCCCTTCCCTTCTATAGTACCCTACTCCTCCCTTCCCTTCTAAGTACCCTGCTCCTCCCTTTCCTTCTAAGTACCCTGCTCCTCCCTTCCCTTCTAAGTACCCTGCTCCTCCCTTCCCTTCTATAGTACCCTGCTCCTCCCTTCCCTTCCCTTCTAAGTACCCTGCTCCTCCCTTCCCTTCTAAGTACCCTACTCCTCCCTTCCCTTCTATAGTACCCTGCTCCTCCCTTCCCTTCCCTTCTAAGTACCCTGCTCCTCCCTTCCCTTCTATGTACCCTGCTCCTCCCTTCCCTTCTAATTATCCTGCTCCTCCCTTCCCTTCTAAGTACCCTGCTCCTCCCTTCCCTTCTAAGTACCCTACTCCTCCCTTCCCTTCTAAGTACCCTGCTCCTCCCTTCCCTTCTAAGTACCTTACTCCTCCCTTCCCTTCTAAGTACCTTACTCCTCCCTTCCCTTCTAAGTACCCTGCTCCTCCCTTTCCTTCTAATTACCCTGCTCCTCCCTTCCCTTCTAAGTACCCTACTCCTCCCTTCCCTTGCAAATACCCTACTCCTCCCTTCCCTTCTATATGGAAGTGCTATCTTTACTAACCTACTTTCATCCCTTAGTAATAAGCTGCAATCTTGCTATTATAAAATAGCTAAATTTGCCTCAGGCAAACCCAACTGCCCACACCACTGTGAAGCAATTGCAGAACTCAACTGGCTCAAATTCTCTAGCCATCTTTCTTATACCCAACTAACACTAGCACATAAACTAATTTTCAAACCCCACCTTTGCCCAGCGCTTCACTCAGTCGTACAAACTTACACTCCTACTTGGTCACTTAGAATATCTCAGAAACAACTAATAAAGGTTATAAAACCAAACAAAAGAGCTGGACATTGACTATACTCCTGTAATATAGCCAAACTTTGGAACACATTACCCTCCCATATAAGTCAAATGAAATCTTCAAAACTCTTTAAATCATCACTCAAACTACACTACCAAAAAAAAGCGATCTTGTCCCTGCACAACAATCAGACCTCCTTAGCCTCCCTACCTCATGATAAACTATCCTATGTGACACAATTTACCTCTTTATATACTTCTGCCTTTTGCTCCCTTACTTTTGCTCTCTTTCTTGCTTCTAAATCTCCTGAGGATTTTTTTTCTGTATATGGAATTATAAATTTGTTCATTGTAAATGTTCTATGTTTGATGTACTTCCACAATGGTATATAATGTGCAAATGTTTTTTTTTTAATTTTTAAATGTCTGAATGTTCTATATTTTGAATGTATTACTGTGAGGCTTGTATCCCCGGGCCTCCACTGAAAATGGGTCAATGTCCCAGTGGACTTTCCCAGTCAACAAATGTCAATAAATAAATAAATAAATAAATAAATAACTTTAGGCATGCGAATGGCCAAATATGTGGCCATTGGCATGGAAAAGTGTTTTATTTATATAAAAAAAAAGTTTGTTTTTTTTTGGCCAATCTCGGCTGTTTAGGCATAGGGCAGTGGTGCACAAATGGGATTGTACCAAAAATATTTAAAAAAATGTGAAAACTCAATTTTAAGGGAAATCTGCATTTAGCCATTATAGTCTATGTCATGCAGAATCAAACCAATTCCAGGTAACAGTGGTTGTTAAGCAGAAAGGCTCTGGGGTAGTGCAGTAACTATGGACTAAGGCAGTGGGGTATGCAAATGAGGGGAAATTTACTGAATCACAAAAATATTCTAAGTGCCAAACTGCACCTAACCTTGTAGGTGCTATAACACGATTGTGTAAACGGGAGAAACCACAAACATGAAAAGGAGGATGTCATGCATGGAGTAAGCACATTGGAGCCCTATAGCACCCAGATAAGCTTAGCTAAGCAGAACTAAGCAAGGGGATGTGTCTGATGCTGTATTGACTTTTTCCATGAAATAAAAAGTGTGTTCGCATCCAGGAAGGGCCATTTCTTTGTGTTTATATTAGCTAAACGGGTTTGTGCGGCAAAAAAAAAAACTGTAAATAGCAGGACTGTTTACATTTGGACACCGGGTTTATACAGCGTGCCTCGGGGCTTAAAAGGGGCAGAAATGGGAAGGGAAAAAAAGGAAAATAGCAGAATAAAAGCAATCAAGAACAAATCGCATAACTAGCAGGTGGAATGCATCATAGTCAGCCTGTCATATAGGCAGCATCTGCAGCACAACAATATAAACTATGCAAACATCTTACAGTCTGTTTTTTCCCACAAACTCTGCACCGTTGGTGTACACATGTGGGGGAATTTTAACTGGAAAAATGTTAGGGGCTGCCATTGCTTTAATCCGTCAGTATGTGCTAGAGGCTGAGGGCATTGAGGAGGATAATACTGACAACTGCCACAGACCAAGGAGGAAAAGAAGAGTCTTCAGACCCAGGGTAACTTACCAGAGGCTACATGATCTGGAAATAGTAGAGCGCTACAGGGGGGGCAGAGACATACTTCAGCAAATCACCGAGCTATGCTGGCTTCAACTCAGACCTAGAGCCAAAAGAGAGGAACCCATCCCAGTGGATACCAAGGTATGTGTAGCCTTAAGAATTTTAGCTACAGGTACTTTCCAGAGACCTACTGGGGACATCATGGGGGGGTCTCACAGGCATCTGCATCCAGGGTACTCCACCAGTTTGCCATGCTACCATTTGCTGGTGAGCACATTTACTTCCCCAACAGCCATGAGGAGAGGACCAGCAGTATGTGGCTCTTCCACCTTGTAGCAGAATACCCAGAGGTACTGGGTGAGAAACAGTGCATACACATCCACATCAAACATCAGCTGGTGAACAGGGTAGGGTCTACAAGGGATTCCCCTCCATCAACTGCCAGGTCATGTGCAATGCCCAGGGCATTAACATGAATGTGTGTGCTGGCAGCCCTGAAAGCTATCATGACTCCCACATCTGGCATTTGTCACAGCTGTGCCAGGCATTTGCCAGTGGGGGCATCCCATACAGTCATCTGGTGGGGGATGCTGGCTATGCAATGGAGCCGAGGATGATGACACCCTTCAGAAATGCGCACACACCCACACAAGAATGTTATAATGAGGCACCTGCACAAACCAGGATCATTATAGAGCATATGTTTGGGATGACCAAGTCACGGTTCTGCTGCCTTAATGTATCTGGTGGAGCCTTGCAGTACTCTACAGCCACATGTGCACAAATGTTCATAGTATGTGCCATGCTACACAATATGATCCTGTGGAAACAGCTGCAGCAGGAACAGCATGGGGAAGGGCCACACAGCCCACCACCATTGCCAAGGCTCCCACAGGCACAAAGGGGACTCAGAGGAGGAGGCCTCTGAACCTGCTCCTGTAGGCAGACAGAGGTGTGCTCATTATGCTCAGGCCTTGGCAAAGAGGCAATGCATAGCACACACATTGACACTGTAGGGACCCCCAGGGACTAACACCTCTCTCTGACTTGCACACACAGTAAAAAGGATGACAGACACATCACATTACCTGTAACTTACCATATACAGGCAGTATACTGTGTGCATCCAACATAGGTGGCCCTCAAGCACCATCCTCACAACTGCCGCAGGCACAAGGTAAGTCAGTCTTCTTAACAATAAATGAAAGGATTAGTATATTTGCTGGCATATCTATGGTAATGCTGCATGCACGCAAGGGAATGGGGTGGCTTACTGAGATAGCAGCAGACAACTGACAGCTATGTGGGATATCAGGAAATGTCTGCCCAAAACTGGCCTTGCCACTGTATGCAGTAGTACCCAAGATGACAAATCCCACTGCAGTATATGTGTGGGGACAACTAACTTGGGGGTCATAGGTCACAAGCATGGATGTCAGGGTGGGATTCACATACCCACTGCTCAACCCACACAGCAAGTCAGCTGTAAAAAAAACAGAGAGAAATGCCTGGTAAAGGCACACAAATGGCGGCATTGTTGAATTACCCCCCTGCAGACTCACACAGTGATAGCACAGCAGGACTCACAGTTGCAGTAAAACTATGAAGGGTAAGAAGTCTGAAACTCAAATGTATGCCATTAAAATCTGACCAGTGCTCTTTACTGATATGCTTCTAGTCCCCAAGACAGGGCAGAATAGTATGGTAAATGGAACCAAAATGTAAAGCAAATATCAGCACAATCTGTTCAAATGTGTACCGTTGACAGGTTTGGCCCCCCCATATGCCCACAAAAATGCAATAACATGTATGTTTGCAGAGAAATAGCAGCATAGTACACATTGGCAGGGCTCTACCAATACATATGAAAACCTGTTGCCTGTCCACAATATGCAGGGTTCAATGAGTTATGGGTATGTGTAGTTAATTCTGTCAGGATCTGGCCAGCACGTTCTCCTGGCAGTCATCTTGTAGTGGCCTAGGTACAGTGCCATCTTTGACAGGACCATGTGCAGATAACTATAGTGCCAACTGTTATGCATGTCAATGACACCCACTGCTCTGCCACTGGCATACCTGGAAGTCACACTGCTATGTGGAATATACTACACATATAATGGACATCCTGAAGGATGTGTAGCTGAGGTGCTAAGGCTTTTGTGAATATAAGTGCTTTTTGCTACTGTTGCCAGTGGTTATTTTCAATAATCCTATTTTTTTATGTTTGCTTTTACATATAATGGACATGGAATGCACTCTATATCCACACCCATAACTCCCAACCTCTGACAGCAAGATGTCTGGAAAAGAGCAGAAATAAAAGTGGAACAAAGGCACAATGATAGGCATGTGTTGTAAATATTGCCCTTACATACTGAGAACGTTGGTAGGGTGAGGGGTTTGCAGTAACTGGAATTGTTGTAAGTTATGTAGTCTGAAACAGTAATGTCTGTCATTATTTTGTAACATCTCTCTTCAATTATATGTAACTAATGTGCCATAAAAACACAAGTTTCCATAGACAGGATGAAACCTCTAGCCATACACCTGGACAACCTGCCAAAAAATGTACAGGTGAGAGGTATGGCCAGACAAGGATATGACATCTCAGGTTAGAAAGATGCCACACAAGCAGAAGATTCACAGCCGGTATATCACCAGGTCGCTGGACTGTTTACACAGCACGTCAGCACTCAACTGGCTGTAGCCACACCTCACAAATGGTACTTGTTGGGCAAGAATGTCCGTAGCTGCCCTCATTATATTGGTCTATGCATCACACAACTAGTATTCCTCTGCTAAAGCACTGTGATGATCTGAGGATGTCTGGCAATAGGTAAGGACACAATACATTGCAGTGTTAGACTACAGATATGTCAGAAAATGTCTGTTAAACAAACCCAGTACCCTGAGGAAAGTCCTGTGTACTCCTGAGATTTATGGCTGTTGCACACAAAACCCTGGACTGGAGTACACCTATCTCTGGAATGGAGTCCCACTTTAACTATAGAAGGTCACACTGGACATGTTCCTACACTTAGAGAACCACAGGACATGTTGGAACCCACATTAAAACAAAAGGGCAATAAAAGAAAGTCATATACAACAAAGGATCATTTGTTGTTAAATAAAGTTATAGTGGAGAACTATAAGAAAGGGAAGAATCTAAGTATGGCATGGATTGACTATAAAAAAGCATTTGATAGTATCCCACATTCATGGATAAAAGAATGCTTAAAAATGTATAAGGTACATCCTACATTGATTGATTACATTACAGTAACCATGAAACAGTGGCAGACCACTTTGCAACTGAGCCATGATAAAGGACAGATTATTATATAGCTCTTCTGTGGCCTTCTGGTCAGCTACTGTATATAATCACTAGGAGGAATTTTGAAGAGCATGTTCACTACAAACGCTGCTCTCTCTTAAATTACTCTCTGTATGTGGTGACAAGCGTTATATCCTACTAAATTTCTCTACTGAATGGATAAATACTGTATTGTTTCTATACATTGTATGTATATATAAATACCCTTACTTGCATGGTACATGAATGCTTAATCCTTTACTTGTATAGTGCATGAATATACTGTTAACATCTGCATTTAACCTGGTTTAGAACAGCTAGATTTCTGTACCAAATTACATTCACTGGATACTTGTATTATTGCATTGGCATTACTTATATCAACTGTTGCTAATATTGATATATTATCTTGGTATACCTGTTATAGTAACTAGCAGATATCTAATTCTCCCTCTCTTTACTGACATACTTCTTTATCTGATATCTCTACCCATTCCTCTGCTTAACCTCCTATGCTATTTCTGTTTCCTTTGGTCTTCCTAACCCTATATTTCTTCTGTTTTGTATTACAGCATTAAAGCCTAGTGCTCCTCATCGGGTTGTCCCCTCCCTGCTGACCCATCTCACTTGGTATCACTGAAGCAACATAGCAGGATAATTGTGTTGGCACCCAAGAAGCACCCCTATTCTCCTCTTGAACGACGGGTTATCTGCTGCTTAATCCTTCCACTACTGCCTGTATGTCACTTTGCCTAATTATTTTAGTTTATGTTTTGTCCTATTGTGGAAGCACACACGTGACACCAGCTACGGTTTTCCCCTCAGCTTTCAGACACTTACCCCTAACATCTTTCCTCTTTTACTGCTACTCCCTCCTACCCCAGGTTGTCTAACTTTTCCTCCACTGTTATCCCACTTGCCTGCCTGTTTCTGCTCCCATACTGTCTGTAATTTGCTTTCCTGGCCTGTTGCACTCTTTTTCCCTCTTATTCCTCCCTATCCTTCATCAATTGACTATATCTTGAACATCTCTACTTGTATACTTGCTATTACCCCTATCACTGTCCCTCTGCTGACTATTTTTCCCTGTGCCTGTTATATTCTTGCAAACTACTGCCTACCTTCTTATCTTTCTTTAACAACTCTCCTTTACATATCTCTAAACTACATAGCATATGAAACAGTAGTGTTTCAGATACTCTGCTTAGCTGATAGACTTCGCTCTCCTCTCTGGCTGTTTCTGCTCCCCTCCCTACCCCTTATCCCACCCACCCCGTACCCCTAGCTTTATACCTGACATACCACACCTCCTCTTTCTCTCCACCTATCCTAGCCTCCTACATACCACTCCTCCTCTATATCTTAACCTACCCTAAGCTCCTACCTCACCTGTAGCCCTCCTGTCAAACCTCCCTCTATTACCTCCTCCTACTCCCCTCCCCTCCCAATAACTACTCACTTACCTTGATATCCACCTGGTTTCATTTACTCACTCTATACTCTTAGCCTATATCCAGTTTATTCCTTTCTCTTTCACCACAATATGTCTACCAAAACTTACAAACCAATACCCAAGACCCTGTATTAGGAACTACCTTGGAAAACATAACACTTCCACCTATTATTTTGCTTGCCCTTACATTACCATACTTCCTAACCTGTTATGAATCAAATCCCAACTACCACTTTATCTACTCACCCAAACATACAGCCACTGATCTCATAAGCCTAAAACTTACTCATTTAAACATTACGTCTATCCCTAGCTACCTCCTTGCCAGATATCACAGACTGTCCCACATTAAATTTCTAAATCTCTTGATTAAGAAACCAAAATACTTATTGTACTCCCTATCATAGCTTACCTTGAACATAGCCACTCTACCTTGGTTGGGGACATCCACCCCAACCCAGGGCCCTTAACTACTCCACCTGGTGTGGCAACCACTTCACTAAACTCTTCCTACTACCACCAAGCTTTAATACAAACACTCTACTCATAGGTCACCTTAATATACGAAGTGTCAATAATAAAATCACCCATCTCCACTCCCTTCTACAACACCACTCCTTTGATATTCTTTGTTTAACTGAAACCTGGTTAAAACCCTTTACCAAAGATAATGAAATCTTACCTCAGGTTATAACATATTGAGACTTGACCGCAAAACTAAAGGCGGAGGAGTTGCACTCCTATTCAAAACAGAACTTAGTGTAACATTAATACCCTATGATAACCTGGACAATAACAAGACTGAACTTCTTATCTCAAAGCTACAACTAAACCCTAAAAATCCATCTATATCATCTGTATATATCTACCCCCTGGAAATAATTCTACTACTATAGAAAATAACCTTAGTTGGCTCTCCTCCTCCTATCCCCAAGAAACCATAATTCTCGGAGACTTTAACCTGGACTGGTCCTCTTTAACTACTAATAACCCAGCTTCACATATTAACCTCCATGACTTTACTCAAATAATAAACGCCTCCACTAGGACCAATAAAACTAACAACAAAGAAAGCATTCTAGACTGGATTCTCATTAATAAACCTCTTATTAAATATCAGTCTGGAGTACTACCTGATGACTTTAGCGATCACAACCTAACCTATATTACTAGACAAAGAAATGCCTCTAACAACACACCTACCTACAGGATCCTACGTAATCTCAAATGTTTCAACCCTATACAATTTAGAACTGAACTAAGTGCTTGCAACTGGAACCAACTAAAGACACTTCCTCTTGAAGAAGCTGTACAATACTTTAATACTACATTCCTAACTATTCTAGATAATCATGCCCCATCACTCACTATCCGAATTAAATCTAAACCTGCCCCCTGGTTATCTAAAGATACAAGACAAAAAATGCTACTTAGAAACAAAGCTTGGATAAAATGGCGAGCTAGCAAATCTTCTGCAGACCAACAGACCTTTAGATACCTAAGAAACAGTACTAAAAAAGCTATCTTCTCTGATAAAAGAAGTTATTATAGCAATCTCCAGCAAACTAATCACAATAACCCTCAAAAATTCAGGTCAACCCTAAACAGGCTTCTACACCTGGACAGACTACCACTCCATCCCCTACCGGATCTGAAAATAATTCTTCCCTTGATACTGCCAATACTTTCAACTCTTTCTTTATTGATACTATTAATTCTTTGGCCTCTCACCTCTCTAGTGACTATACTAGTATCCCCGACCCTGCATCCTCCAGACTACCAATCTTTAGGCTACAACCCATCTCCACTGCCTTTATACAAAATGTATCCACAAACTTAAACCCTGCACCCCTCGGCTGACCAACTCCCATCTGAATTCCTTCAAAAGCAGCCTCTGAAATTGCCTATCCCATATCTATTCTCATTAACAGAACCATAAATGAAGAAACCATACCTGACATTTGGAAAATCTCTCACATCATACCCTTGCACAAAGGAGGTAACTCCTATGAACTCTCTAATTATAGGCCCATAGCTCTCTTGTCCCCACTAGCAAAGATCATGGAAAAATGTGTTCATCATCAGTTAATGGACCACTTAATAAAGTACAACATTCTCACTAACTGTCAACATGGATTTAGGCCTTCTCACAGCACAACCACCGCTCTCCTCACTTTTATAGACCATATTAATAAGAATCGTAATAACAGCATCCTGTCTTCAGCTCTCTTTATTGACCTGTCTAAGGCCTTTGATATGGTTAACCACTCCATTCTCCTGAAAATTCTTGAATCTCTCCTTAGAATCTAAGGCTGTCCACTGGTTTAATTCCTATCTTACAAACAGGAAACAAGCCGTTCTTTGGGATAACAAACTCTCATCCCTTCTCCCTATCTCACTTGGGGTCCCCCAAGGATCTATTCTTGGACCACTTCTTTTCTCCTCTTTATAAATGACTTACAAGCAGCGATTCCCCAGGCCACTTGTATACAATATGCTGACGACTCCACATTAATTTGCTCTGCTAAATCCATCTCTGAACTACAAATTAACACTCAAGCTGTTTTCTCCAAAGTTGAAACCTGGTTCTCAAACAGATGCCTACTTCTAAATGCTAAAAACCAAACTCTTACTCTTTAAGCCCACTACCAGATCCCCTACACTAGACTTTACTATCCTATCTAGCAATGGAACTACTATATCACCTGACCCTACAACCAAACTACTAGGTGTCACAATTGACAACAACCTCACCTTTGATTGTCATATCAATAATACCATTAAATCTGTAAACAGAAAACTCGGCTCTCTCTATAGAATTAAAACTTTCTTAACCTCTTCAGCCAAAGCTACCCTTGCCCACTCTCATCTAATTTCTACTCTTCTCTATGCTTCACCTATTTATACTAACCTCAAGAAAAATATTCTCTCTAAACTATCTACCACGCATAATAATATAGCTAGATTTGTTACTGGTAAACCTTTCAGAACACACCACTGTCTGAATCTGCAGCAGCTAAACTGGCTTGAACTATCAAACATGTTACTTCTTTCCCAACTCACATTTGTTCATAGAGCATTTTACCAACCTCACAACACACCTGTACTCTCCAACCTCTGCATCCCCTACTCTAATCTAAACTCCCTCCGCTCATCTAGCAAACTGCTAGTTACCTTAACCAAATCTAAAAACCTAGCAGGTGATTCCCTTTTTTCAAATACCATTGGAAAACACTGGAATCAACTTCCTTCTGAACTTACTTCTATTGCCTCCTCTGTTTTGTTTAAACAAAAACTCAGAAGTTACCTTAAAAGCCACTGGATGTGTCCCTGCTCTAATCCTGACTAAAATAATTTCCATCTATTATTCTCGTTTCTCTCCCTACTCGTCTGCTCCTTCTGCTTCCTCCCTTACCTTTCTCTTTTTACCATTACAGACTGCTCCTTGTCTTCATCATCTTTATGGCCCTTAATCTCTCTCTAACTACCTTATGTCTATTTATATCTGCTCTCTCTCTATTGTTGCTTCTCTTTCTTTAATCTTATACTTCCTCCTTGGTATTAAAACATGTTAGAATGTTCATCATTGTGTTACTCAGATTTGCTAGAAAGTTAAGTGCTGTTCTTTCGGTTAACTTATTACATTTCCTTTTCCATGTTCTTTCACTTTTTTTTCCTGTTTTTAGATATAGGTAACAATGTGTATTATGTCATTTGTCCTCATGATGCATCTCCTTTTGTCTATATGTGGAGCTTTTCTCCCCGGGCCTCTGCTGAAAATGGAAATATATCCAGTTGGACTAGCCCGGTCAACAAATGTAAAATAAATAAATAAATAAATTATCCCAGGGATAAAAATCCAAAAGGGGATATTCCAGGGTGACTCCCTGTCACTGTTGCTATTTTGCTTTACCATTAAGCCATTAAGCTGTTTACTTAACAGCTTAGGTCATGGCTATAATTTGGCTTCTAAAAAACAACAAAGTCTAATGACTTCTCATCTTCTCTTTGTCGATTTAAAATTGTATAGCTCATCAGATGAGGAACTGAAAGTACAGCTGCAGGTTGTCAAAACTTTTTCAGATGATATTGGAATGTCATTTGGTCTTGATAAATATGCAAAAGCAACCTTTAAAAAGTAAAATTGCAGCACCAGGAAAAACAGTTTAGGACAAGAATGCGATATTAAAGAACTTGAAGTTCAAGGGGGTGTATAAATACTTGGAAATTGAAGGATCAGAAATAAAACATTAACAAATGTGAATAAAGCTTAGTAAGGAGTACTTTAGAAGACTTAAATTATTCCTGAAAACAGCATTGACACCTAGGCTAGACACTCCAAGCTATAAATCAATTTGCTCTTCCTGTCCTAACTTATAGTTTTGGAGTGGTTGACTGGCCCCAAAAAGTGTTGGATAGATTGGATATTAATACAAGAAGGATGCTTCATGCTCACCAAATGATTTATAAAAATCAGTGTATACCAAGATTATATATTCCCCGTTCTGAAGTAGGAATGGGCCTCCTTGAAATTGATTACATGTATAGATCTGCAATTGTGGGACTCCACACATATCTACTGACCTCACAAGATCTAAATGTGGTGAAAGTTTTGAAATATGAGGAGAATAAATCTAAGATGACATCTCTGCTTAATTTAGCAGAAGCATATCGACGTCAAGCAGGAATGGAAATCAAACCAGAAGTGGATAAAAACCAGGCAGCAGCTGAATGTGCTAAAAAACAAAAGAAAGAATATAAGGTAAAGGACCAGATGAGAAGGAAAGAAATTTGGAAAAAACATAAATATAGTTGCAAGTATAGAAAACTACTGGAAGAGCCTTATGTTGATCAAGAATGAATGCAGGAAAGGTTATGGAGAGGTGAATTTACATCAAGAAATGAAAGGTTAATATTGGCAGCCCAAGATAGTGGACTAAGTACATGCTGGTTTACTGAGTCCATTAAATATGTGGGAGAAACAGACATATGTAGGTTTGTGGAACTGAATTGGAAACAGTCACACACCTTATTGCTGGTTGTGACTCTCTAATGGCAGAGGGACTGTATACTGAAAGGCATAATAATGTGGCGAGATTGTTACACTGGAGATTGTGCAAATATTATGGTATTGAAGTTGCTGAAAAACACTGGAAACTTGAGCCACAGAGAATCATAGAAAATGATGAAGTTTATATCACATGGGATCACTCAATACCAACAGTCCAAAAGATAGATGCTAGAAAACTGGATATAGTGGTCCAAGAAAAGGAGACAAAAGTAGCATTAATCACTGAAATCACCACACCTAGTGGCTACAGTGTCTTGCGTATAGAGAGACACAAAGTCATAAAATACTTCGATCTGCAGACAGATACAGGAGCTATGTGGAAGAAAGATACCTAGACATTTCCAATAGTAGTAGGAGCAACTGGTCTTATAAAAAAGAATTTACAATTGTATTTAGATATGTTACCAATTCATGTAACACCATACGAATTGCAGAAGGAGTCACTACTGGGCACATTGCAGGTGCTGCGAAGAGCACTTTTGGCTAACACCAAAGAGTGAAACAATACTAAGTTCATGAACTTTAATCATACTTTGACTTAGGAATGGGATCTATTGCCATCATGGTATTAGAAACCCAAAAGACTTGGAGAAATTAAAAAGACTATATGACTGTACCGTATATATATATATATATATATATATATATATATATATATATATATATATATATATATATATATGTCTGTGCATACAGACAGCTATGTACACCTTAACTGTCCCCACACACTCACACATCAGACAGGAGTACCCTTAGCTAGCTGTAGGTGGCCCATATGTGATATATCTGCCTCTGTTGCATGAGATATACAGACATATATATGGGCAACAGATAACATATGTCAAGTATACACACACATAGATGTGAGGAAGTGAGAGACAGACAGTGACAGATAGAGAGAGACACAGGGGGACACAGAGTGAGTCACAGACACAGATACCCTGAATGGCACACAATGATGTCCTGTTATGGAAAGTGGCACACCTATTGTAAACAGTTGCACGTGCCAGAATAAAAGTGAGCCTCATTTTGTAATAGTACTGAGGTTGGGTTTACAATATCACATCACCTGCCTGTGCGTGTGTGTGTGTGTGTGTGTGTGTGTGTGTGTGTGTGTGTGTGTGTGTGTGTGTGTGTGTGTGTGTGTGTGTGTCTGTGTATCCATAGGTCTAATCATTAGGAAACTGTTCACAGTACACTTCAGATTGCCCTACTTCACAAGATCTGCTGCTGTCATTCACCTTAGCAGTACCATTGGACACCTAGCACCCCTATAATCTCTGTAGTGTGTGTGATAACTGTGTAACACTATAGTACAAATAACTTGATAGGTAGGGGTTCTTATCTCAATACTGGCAACTTTGTGTGTATGAGAGTGAGTGAGGGAGGGTGTGCCTGTAGGTGAAACAGCTTTAGGCCATTCCCACCCACAACAACTCCTACAAATCCTTGACTATCATGCTCCATTCCACTCTACTAGGATAAGAGCCAAAACTGCCCCTTGGCTTACAAAGCAAACAAAAGAAAAAATGATCCTTAGAAATAAAACCTGGGCTAAATGGAAAGCGACCAAATCTCCATCTGACCATCTCCTCTACAAACAGTTAAGAAATACTACCAAGAAAGACACTCTTAGAGACAAAAAGGAATTTTATCTTCACCTTCAAAAAACCACACAAAATACCCTCAAAATTTTGGTCAGGTATTAATAACCTTCTTAAACCAGGACATTCTCCTACTCCTACCCCCTCAGGATTTAACCCTAATACCTCTACCCAGATCCCAGATGCCTTTAATAACTACTTTACAGAAGCCATTCTAACACTAGCAAACTCACTACCAACACCTACTGCATCCTCACATAATACCTCCCCAGCCTCTACTAATGTCTTTCAAATCCAACCTGTCTCTTCTTCTATCATATATAAGCTTCTCTTAAAACTAAAACCGTGCACCCCATCAGCTGACCAACTCCCTTCTGAATACTTACAAATTGCTGCAAAAGCTATCTATCACCCAATATCTATTCTAATAAATAGGACCATCTCTGAAAGGAAAATCCCTTCAGTTTGGAAGATATCTCACATAATTCCCCTTCATAAAGGGGGCCCTTCTTCTGAATTATCCAATTATCGTCCTATTGCCTTACTGTCCCCATTAGCTAAGATAATGGAAAGGTGTATACACGAACAATTTCTTAACTACCTTCTCCAAAACAACCTTCTAGCTGACTGTCAACATGGTTTCAGGCCCCATCACAGTACTACTACTGCCCTTCTGTCCTTTGCTGACTCCATAAATAGAAATCGAAACAGTAACCTTCTCTCTTCTGCACTATTTATAGATCTATCAAAAGCTTTTGATATGGTTAACCATAACATACTTCTTGAAAAACTTAACAACCTCTCCTTAAGCTCACATACTTTACAGTGGTTTAGAAGCTATCTTGAAAACAGGCAACAAGCAGTTCTTTGGGAGAACAACCTTTCATCTTTACTCCCAGTAAATGTTGGTGTTCCACAAGGATCTATCCTTGGACCCCTTCTTTTCTCAGTATTTATTAATGACCTATATTTGAACGTACCACAAGCAACCTGCATCCAATATGCAGATGACTCGACATTGATCTGCTCTGCCATAAATATTTCCTCTCTCCAGTCCATCACCCAAACAACCTTTCATAACGTTGAAAAATGGTTTATGCAGCACTGCCTCCTCCTTAATCCCAAAAAAACAAAGCTTCTTCTCTTTACTCCTACTAATAAATCTCCTACACCTCTCTTTACTATCACCTCAGATAATTCTACCTGCATTAACCCTGACAATACCACTCGACTATTAGGTGTAACCATTGACAACCATCTTAACTTTGATGACCAAATTAATAGTACTATTAAAGCTGTTAATAAAAAAATTGGGACACTCTACAGAATTAAACCCTTCCTTAACCCAGCAGCTAGAAAACCATTGCACAGACCCACCTGCTCTCCACCCTTTTTTATGCTTCAACTATATATACCACACTATCTAAAAATAACATCAATAAACTCTCAACCTGCTATAACAGTATAGCGAGATTCATTAATGCAACTCCCCTTAGAACTCACCACTGTCACAACCTGAAACAACTAAATTGGCTAGAACTAAATAACCACCTACTCTACCAACAACTACTTATCATTCATAAAACCCTTCATTTCCCTGAAAATACTCCAAGCCTGGCTAGACTTATTTCTCCATATAAGAACCTAAACACACTTCGTTCCGCCAATAAGTTTCTAGTATCCATAACTAAATCATATAATAAAGCTGGGGATGCACTATTTTCAAATTCCATAGGGAAACGCTGGAATCTAATCCCTCAAGAAATAGCTACTCTACAGTCCACCTCTCTGTTCAAAAGACAAATCAAAGCACATCTTACTTCTCAATGGCTATGTCCCTGTACCAATCCCGATTGAAAGTATGTCTCAATATGCCTTTTTATTTTTTCTTTCTGTCCCCTTACTGGCCTTACCTGATGCTTTCTGGAGTTGAGAGTTGAATCCTAAGGTATGCCTATATTTCTTATTAACTTTAGTATGTAGTTCTTATATTTTGTTGTATAACTTGACTTAATGTTTTTTAAATAACATAGATATCTTCTCTTGTACCTTGTATAAATCTATTAAGAAAATTCTAAAATTGTTATAAATCACTGTAATTTTTATCTATACTGGAGCTTTTCTCCCCGGGCCTCTACTGTAAACGGATATATGTCCAGCTAGACTAGCCCGGTCAACAAATGTAAAATAAAAAAATAAAATAAATAAAAATAAAATAACACTTCCCAGTGCCCCACTTTATCAGTCCTGCTGATGTCATTTCCCTTATCAGCACCTTTGGTCAGTTGTCAGCCAGTAAGCTCTGTAGTGTGTGTGTGATAACTGTGTAAGACTGTAGTACAAATCACTAAATAGACAGGGGTTTTACTCTCAGATCCTGCAAATGTGTTTGTGTGTGTATGTTTGTAAGAAGAAGTATTTTGATTAGTTTCCAAACCAGTGCCCCACTTTATCAGTCCTGCTGATGTCATTCCCCTTATCAGCACCTTTGGCCTGTTGCCAGCTGAGTAAACTCTGTAGCACATGTGATACTTTTGTAACACTATAGTATAAATCACTAGATTGGCAGGGGTTTTCATCTCAGATCCGGCAAATATGTGTGTGAGTGTATAAGTGTGTGTATAAGTGTGTATGTTTGTAAGAAGAAGTATTTTGATAAGTTTCCCACCTAGTGCCCAACTTTATCAGTCCTGCTGATGTAATTTCCCTTATCAGCACCTTTGGCCATTTGTCAGTCCAGTAAGCTCCATAGTGCACGTGATAACTCTAACGCTATAGTACAAATCACTAGATAGGCAGGGATTCTACTCTCATATCTGGCAAATGTTTGTGTGGGTGTGTAAGTGTATATATATGTAAGAAGACGTATTTTGATAAGTTTTCCACCCAGTGTCCCACTTTATCTGTCCTGCTAATGTCATTCCCCTTATCAGCACCTTTGCCCAGTTGTCAGCCCAGTAAGCTCTGTAGCTGAATAACATGATAGTACAAATCACTAGATAGGCAAGGGTTCTAATCTCAATACTGGCAAGTAAGTGTGTGTGTGTGTGTGTGTGTGTGTGTGTGTGTGTGTGTGTGTGTGTGTGTGTGTGTGTGTGTGTGTGTGTGTGTGTGTGTGTGTGTGTGTGTGTGTGTGTGTGTGTGTGTGTGTGTGTGTGTGTGTGTGTGTGTGTGTGTGTGTGTGTGTTGATGTCAAATAGGTCACAGTTAGTGTCCTGACACACATGCCAGCATCAGATATCATACCTGACTGAAACATCATGCTGATACAATGTTTGTTACCCTATCACTTGTCCACGCTTATAGGAGCAATAGATGACTATAGTTGCTATGTCTGACGGGTTATTTCACCATCCATGAAGGCATTCACAACATTACGTGTTATAAAAGTAGTGGGTTATGTCTTGTACATATAATCTGTGTGGGGCATGTCATGTTTATGTAGCAATATAGTACATTAAAGTGGATATGTAGGTTTACGAATCTGTCCATTGCTAACTGTGTTTATGTTACTGTATGCACATCCCCTGTGTCAGTCTTTACTGTGCGAATGCAAAGGACATACCATTTTGTCTCCCTGTTCCACCCTGTGAACTCAGAAATACATACCACAAACCTGTTATACACAGTACCATGCATGCCCTCATCAACTGCATCAGGGTTGAGTGTATGGGAAAGAGATGGCAGGGTAACAGGTGCTGACATGTGACTCTGTTGCAGTCAATCTAATGGCTAAGCTTGTGATTGACCTACTGACAGTACTCCAGTAAACTTTTCTATATGTATGAGCCTGCGGTGCTATACAACACTGAGGTGACATATCTGAAGGCTACCTGTCTGTGACAAGGGGTACGTACACCAGGTCACACTGTCTGAGAACAGTGTCCATCACACACACTGCTGCATGCATATACACCTGGTAAATGTACATATAAAGCTGTACCTTGGCTATGAAACGGTTGGTGTATTTATTTATTTATTTTATTTATTTACATTTGTTAACCGGGAGTGTCCGACTGGACGTAGGTTCATTTTCAGCAGAGGCCGGGGGGGGGGGGGAGCTTCACAGTTAAACTAAACAGACAGTAGTTACATTGGATTACATAGTGATTAACAATTTTATTAACACAGCAATTAATTACAAACATATTTATAGATGAAGAACATAGTACATCAGTAGACAACTAGAATCTTTATCTGTGAAGTACATAACAGACATTAACAAATGTTACAATAAGAAGTTCTTGCTGTATAATAAGTACTAGGCTTATGAGCATCTGAGCTTGCTATATTCAAGGTAGTTAGTGGGGTGGAAGGAAAGGTAGTGGTTGGATGGGGTGGGTGATATTAGAGTGGGAGTTGCAAGGGCATAGCCAGCATGTTTTTAGGTGTGCTTTTAGTAAAGTTTTGAATTGGGTGCATGATGGTACGGAGGTAATTGTGGGTGGGAGGGAGTTCCATAATTTGGCTAAGGCACAAGAGAATAGTGCTTTACCAGCAGAGTTATTGGCTTTAGTGATCTGCAAGTGATTTTTGTTGCTGGATCTTAGTCCTTACTCTGCCATACTCCACATTGGTAGTGTCTGCAGGGCCACAGCTTGCAGACACACAGACACCTGGAATACAGACAGAATACAGTATGTCAGACTACATTCAGTCAGTGGTACTAACAGCAATAATGCATCACAGCTAATAAGGTACATACACCTTTATGTTTACCCATAACAAATTCAAGCAGAAAACACCTTACACAGTATTACATAGCTACACTCTACAACATTCACCCTGTGCATCAGACCCATATTATCCTGTCCCTGCATCAGTGGTATGGATGACAGGGATGTGGCACAGGTATCATCATATGCACAGGTGTGGTATGGGTTTGCCAGTGGCCTAGGCTGGGCCATATGGTTGACATCCATGTGTGTGTGTGTTTGGAGAGGTATCCCATAGATGGGCTGTACAGAGGTGCTGTGTGTGTGTCTGGAGGTGACATTCCTGTGATACAGATGTGTGGTGTATGTATGCACACAGTCACGCCATGTTGCTGCCCTACATGGGGGTATGTTGGACAGCTGTGGGCCGTACATAGTAGGGTGTCCAGTTCACCATCTCTGGCCATGGACACGTGAACTGGTCCTGCTAGGGGTCTCACTGGCACCACCAGGCCCAAGGCCAGATGCAGTACTGCTTCCTGATGGTGACTGCTGTCTGTTGGATCTGTGTCTCTGAAAGGACCAGCCAGGACCATGTGCCCATGGCCTGCTCTGTTGTGACATGGACAGCAACCCACCTCCGGTAGTGCTGGTGTCACTGCCACTATGGGAGTGTGACGATGCATGGGCCCATAGACTCTCAGCTGATGTTGCTGCTGACCTATGTCCATATGGCTGACACCCATCTCCCACCACACACTCTAACACAGACATGCCACGGTCAAGGACTGCCAAGGTCTCACCCCACCATTTATTCATGACCTCAGTATTTTGGCGTGTGGCCTCAACAAGGTCACATATGTCACCACGTAAATCAGGAAGAGGTGCATCCACCACCCTGTGTATTTGTCTGGTGTTGCATTCACTACATGCCTGTGCACCCATGGCAGCCTGAAACATGTGTCTGGTGACACCTGCTGTTGCACTTGAAATACTGGCTTGACAAGCAGCAGTCCTCTTGTGAGCACCCCTGTTCATCTGCCTGTGTGGGAACACACCTCCACTCTGGCTATGGCCAGTGTCTACACTCAAACCTGCCATAGTCACCACACTAGCCTGTTCCATGCCACCACCTGACAACTGTCCATCATCTGTGGCTGCTGGGGAAAGGGGCATGCGTGGGCATTCTGACTGTGGGTGGGGACATCTGATATATAACATGAGACCACAGAAATGATGTGATAACATTTCCCACCTTTAATGTGACCTATAACTTGTGCAGTCCAGTTGCAGAACAAACATATTGGTTAGGGGTAACATGTTGAAATATGTACAATAGGCTGGTTGCATTACTGTGCACACCCTTAATCTAATACTTTGTTAAAGCATCTTTTGATTTCATAACAGCATTCAGTTCTCTTGGGACGGTGTGCATCAGCATGGCCCATCTCTACTTAGCAGTATTTGTACACTCTCCCTTGCAGAAGCCCTCCAATTCTGTCAGATTGCGAGGGTATCACTTCTGCACAGGCTTCTTCAGGGCACCCCACAGATTCTCTATTAGATGTATGTGTGGACTGTGGCTGGGCCATTCCAAAACATTGACTGTCTTCTTGTGAAGACATTCTTTTATGGATTTTGATGTATGGTATGGGTCATTGCTGTGTGGAAAGGTGTAAGTCCTCACTATCTACATCTTTCTAGCAGACACATAAAGATTTTGGGCCAAAAGGGACTGCTATTTTGAACTGTTCCTAATCCCCTTCACCTTGGCTAAAGGCCCACTTCCAGCTTATGAACAGCAACCCCAAAGCAGGACACTGTCATCACAATGCTTCACCATGGGGATGGTGTTCTTTTGGTGATACACAGTGTTGTTCTTGTGCCAAACAAATCTTTTGGTATTGTGGCCAAAAACTGCAACATTGGTCTAATTACACCATAACAAATTTCCCCACATGCTACTGGGGGACCTGATGTATTTGTCTTGAGAAATTCGCCAGACCTGGATGTTGTTCTATGTGTGTGAGAAGGCTTCCATTTTCCAAACCTAACTCATAGGCCAGACATGTGGAGAATACAGGAGATTGTTGTCACATGTAGTAACACAGCCGATACTTGCCAGTGATTCATGCAATTCCTGTAGTGTTGCTGTAGGTCTCCTGGCAGCCTACCTGGCCAGTTTGCGTTTTGTCTTTTCCACACATTTGGAGGGATGTCTAATTCTTTGCAATGTCACTGTTGCCCATATTTCCACTACCATTTGATGGCTGTCTTCACTGTGTTCCATGGTATATGTAGTGCTGTGGAAATGTGTGTGTACCCTTCTCTGGCTGATTCCTTTCACAGATGAGATCCCTTTGCTGCTTTGTAAGCTATATGCAAACTATGGCTGTTGCTGTAGGAGGCAACTGAGTAAATTTAGGATAATCCTGGTAGGACAGCTGACCATTATTTGCTGTTAATCAAAGCGTCTCTGTAATTAATGGCAGGTGTGTACCCAAGAAGATGTAATGCTGTAATAATATTGAAAGCTGCTTCAAAACAGTATTAGCTTCAGCCTGTGCAGACATATGCGTCTAGCATCTTGTAAGTTTTTTATGTGTCATAATTGTTCTTCTAACAGATTTGTTTGTTTTACATTTGAATTGTACAAGTTATAGGTCACATGAACGGTTAGAATGGTTTGGAAATGTTTTATTGTGCTCTCATTTTTGTATATCACAAATATCTGGCATTCTAACAGGTGTGTGTGCACCATTTATATGCACTGTATAACACTAATTTACAAAACATGTCCCTAGTTTTAGGTCTTCATCTCCCCATTTTGTCAGTCTTTGTCCAGATTTCTTGCAATGACAGGTTGTGAGGTATGCTACAGATATGTGACATCTCCTGCAAATAGGCCCCTGTGATGACCACTGTGATGCAATGCAGTTAACCCCACCACAAGTGAACATGCAGATATTGTGAAATGGTGGAGTGTAACAGTTGTGTGCATGGACACATGCATGACCTTAACGTGCCTGGGGTACTGGTGATCCAGAACAAGAAAATCCCATACTCACCACTTCAGGCTGCTGCCCCACATGCAGACCAGAGGGGCCTATGTAGTTGTAGGGGAAGAGGTATTGTCAGCAGACTCACATTTGGAATTTGTACAGGATGAATGTTATGTTTCTGCACAGGTACAGTACTAGCTATGATAGTACACAATTTGCTGTCCCTCACCATAGATGTGCATTTGTGTGCATTACTAAACCCCACCCACAAATGCAGCTTGAACTGACATATGCATCTAGATAGTCTATAGAAGACAGTATGACTGCTACATGATTAAATTAATGTGCACTGTGGCCTTACCTGGATGCTCCTCACCTGTTGCCTGGGTGCCACCCACCTCCATAACTGGTATTTCATGTGTTGGCTGCTGTGGGGGCTACCCTAAGGTTGGCAAGGAGCTCCTATGTTGCAGTAAGTGAGGCCTGTGTAGCTGGAACCCCATCTGTAGCAGTACAGTCCCTGGCCATGGCAGCATCCCATTGCCAGGCACGATGTATCAGGTCAGTTGTCTGATGCCTAACCTGATTGTATGTGCGGCCATGGTGGCCCAAGATGTTCACTCTGTGGACAAGGTTGTCCCACAGGGAAGTCTGCTCCCACAGATTTTGGCAGCTCCGGCTGAACAGCACTGCATGGTGCTGTATTATTGCATCAGTGATAGCTGCCTTCTCCTCTGCAGGGTATGCTGGCTGACGTGGCATGCCACGTGGAAGACATAAACAGGGAAACACATCACAGGACCTCAGACATTGTCCAGAGTTATTTACAGAGCCAGCACATCAATATTGCTTATCACTAGCCACCACTTATAACCACATCATACCCCTGTCATCTATCAGCACAGTATGAACCTGCATTGAACTCCTGGTCCTGATGTGTCGTGTTCCACCAAATGAGGGCCAGTAGATTGCATAAAGCACCATTTTAATTCATGTTTGTGAAGAGGGATGACAGTGGCCATCTTTCTTGCAGATGGGATGTCAATGGTGCTCAGGCTTTGCTTGCATACAATGTGTAATGGAGCTGGAAGCATATGTCTGAGTTCATGTAGAATGCAGACAGGAATGTTATCAGGTCCCATGGAGACTTTCTTTTGTTGACTTTGATTAGGCAGTATGCACCTACTCCCTGATGATAAGGGGAGGGGTGCAGGTGCTATGCATATCCACCTATACTGATAGTGAGCCAGGGGAAGTGTTTTTTGCCCTAAACCGGTCTGCAGCAAGTTGACTATAGCTATGGTGTGTGTGCATGTGGTGTGATTGACCAGCATTGCAGGGTGGGTTGGACTCTTGCCTCTGAAATTGCAGACATATGTGAAGATGGCCTTGTGATTGCCCTTGGTGGATGTGTTCAATTTGTACTCATAGTTAGCCTTACAGTAATCCACCTGTGACCTTATATGCTCATTCAGGCAAAGGTTGATTTGTTGCCAAGTTGGTGATTGCACCTACTTTGCCCTGCACAAGCAATATAGTGACCAGTTATGTGGTTTGTGTATTGCTGCTGTCCAGCAAAGGGGATTACTCTACTTTGGTGGAGACAGGTTGTACAGGTAAGGTATTGCTGAGTCCATACAGTGATCATATAGCTGTTTGTAGTAGGCATGGATACAAGGTCATAACACAGTTGGACACCTCTCCAGTTTCAACCTGATAATCATGCTTATTCTAGTACCCATGTCTTTGTCAGGGCCATGCAACAGCCAGTAGCTGTAGAACTTTAACTCTGTTAGATGCACAGAAACTAAGATTACACATGTGTACAACATGTAGAACTTATTTACCTGACATTTTGCATCCCATGTCTGCTGTTATGAGGCAGACAGGTACCTACTCATACATACATGTGCACAGGTAATACCTGATATACATTTCTGTTCTATGTCAGTATGGCACACTGTATTTACAATCTTGCTACTCAGTCATTCCTGTCAACCTGTTAGAGCAGGCCATCTGGAGGATGCCACACATACATGAGGGCGATGGGCCAAAATTAGTGACACTTTCTTAATATTGCTGTGACATACTTAAGTCATTTGATAGCACAGTAGCCTTTGCATTCACAGTCATTTGATAGCACAGTAGCCTTTGCATTCACAGACATACCCTGGAGGGTGTCCGACACTCATATGGCCAGAAGAGATGAGAGTGTGGTAATGAGAGTAGGAACCTTTAATGTTGGCAGTATGACTAGTATGGGGACAGAGCTAGCTGATATGATGGACAGAAGGAAGGTTGATATATTGTGTCTGGAAGAGACCAGATGGAAGGTGGGGGTAAGGCTAGGTGTAGTGTATCTGAGTCGGGTCCAAATAGTTCTTTCATGGTGTGGATGGGAGAAGGAATGGTGTAGGGGTTATCCTTAAGGAACAGTATGCCAAGAGTGTTTGTTGAGGTGAAAAGGGTGTCGGATGGAGTGATATTTATGCAGCTGGGAATTGATGGTGTAATGATAACTGTTGCTAGCGCATATGCTCTACTAGTTGTGTGTGCAATGGATGAGACAGAAAAATTTTGGAGTGAGTTGGAAGAAGTGGTGATGACTGTACCCAAGGGTGAGATAGTGGTGATTGGATCAGATTTCCATGGGTGTATTGGTGAAGGGAACAGCAGGGGTATGGAAGTGATGGGTAAGTATGGTGCTAAGCGAAGGATTGCAGAAGGTGAGGTGGTGGTGGAGTTTGAAAAAAGGATGAACATGGCTGTGGTGAATACATATTTTAACAAGACAGAGAAGCATAGGGTGACATACAAGAGTGGAGGAAGATGCACACAGGTGGATTATCTCCTATGCAGGAAGGCCTGTTTGAAGGATATTGGAGACTGTAAAGTGGTGACAGGGGAAAGTGTAGTTAGGCAGCATGGAATGTTGGTCTGTGAGATGACATTGGTGATCAAGAAGAGGAGGAGTGTGAGGGCAGCATCCTGGATCAAATGGTGGAAACTGAAAAAGGGTGATTGTAAGGTTGAGTGCAGGAAAGAGTTAAGACAGGCAAAGGGTGGCAGTGAAGAGTTATGGAATATCTGGGTAACTACAGCAGAGCTAGTAAGGGAGATGACTAGAAAGGTGTTTGGTGTGACATCTGGACAGAGGAAGGAGGACAAGGAGAACTGGTGGCGGAATGAGAATGTACAGGGGAGTATACAGAGAAAGAGGTTAGTGAAGAAAAAGTGGGATTGTCAGAGAGATGAAGAAAGTAGACAGGAGTTTAAGGAGATGAAGTGCATGGCAAAGAGAGAGGTGGCAAAGGCTAAGGATGAGGTGTATGAAGGGTTGTATGAAAAGTTGGACACTAAGGATGGAGAGTAGGACCTGTACCAATTGGCTAGACAGAGGGACTGAGCTAGGAAGAATGTGCAGCAGATAAGAGTGATAAAGGATAATGAGCAAAACGTACTCAAAGGCGAGAAGAGTGTGATGGAAATAGTACTTTTAGAGGCTGCTGAACGAAGACAATGAGAGAGAGAGAAGGTTGGATGATGTGGGTATGGTGAATCAGTAAGTGCAATGGATTAGCAAGGAGGAAGTATGGATAGCTATTAAGAGGAATAAGAATGGAAAGGCTGTTGGTCCAGATGACATACCTATGGAAGCATGGAGGTGTTTAGGAGAAATAGCAGTGGTCTTTTTAACCAGATTGTTTAATGTAATCTTGAGAAGTGAGAAGATGCATGAGGAGTGGAGAAAAAGTGTTTTGATACCAATTATAAGAATAAGGATGGTGTGCAGAGCTGTAGTAACTACAGAGAGATAACATTGATCAGTCGCACCATGAAGTTACGGAAAAGAGTAGTGGAAGTTAAGTTAAGAAGGGAGGTGAGGATTAGTGAACAGCATTATGGTTTCATGCCAGGAAAGAGCAGTACAGATGCAATGTTTGCTCTGAGAGTGTTGATGGAGAAGTACAGAGAAGGTTGGAAGGAGCTGAGGTGTGTCTTGTGGACTTAGAGAAAGCATATGACACGGTACCTAGAGAGGAGTTGTGGTATTGTATGAGGAAGTCAGGAGTGGCAGACAAATCTGTAAGAGTGCTGCAGGATATATACAAGGGCAGTGTGACAGTGGTGAGTTCTGCAGTTAGAGTGACAGATGCATTTAAGGTGGAGATGGGATTACATCAGGAATCAGCTCTGAGCCCTTTCTTATTTACAGTGACGAAGAACAGGTTGGCAGACAAGATCAGACAGGAGACCTGTTGACTGTGATGTTTGCAGATGACACTGTGATCTGTAGTGAGAGTAGGGAACAGGTTGAGGAGATGCTGGAGAGGTGGTGATATGCTCTAAGGAGGGGAGGAATGATGGTCAGCAGGACGAAGACAGAATATATGTTTGTGAATGGGAGGGAGGACAGAGGAATGTTGAGGATGCAGGGAGTAGAGTTTGCAAAGGTGGCTGACTTTAAATACTTAGGATCAACAGTTCAGAGTAATGATGAGTGTGGGGGATTGGTGAAGAATAGAGTACAGATGGGATGGGGAGGGAGGAGAAGAGAGTACAGGTGGGATGGGGAGGGTGGAGAAGAGTGTCAGTAGTAATTTGTGACAGACAAGTACCATTAAGAGTGAGAGGGAAAGTCTACAAGTTGGTAGTGAGACCAGTTTTTTTATATGGGTTGGAGACAGTGGCAGTAACAAACAGGCAGGAGTCAGAGCTGGACATGGCAGAGGTAAAGATGTTAAGATTTGCCCTGGGTGTGACGAGGGTGGTCAAGATTAGAAATATGTATCTTAGAGGGTCAGCCCAGGTTGGACGGTTTGGAGACAAAGCCAGAGAGTAGCAGGGTTATGTTGATTTGGACATGTGCTGAGGAGGGATGCTGAGTATATTTGGAAAAGGATGGTACGGATGAAGCTGCCAGGTAAGAGGAAAAGAGGAAGGCCTAAGATAACATCTATGGATGTGGTGATGGAGGACATGCAGGTGATTGGTGTGACAGAACAAGATGCAGAGGAAAGGAAGAAATGGAGACAGATGATCCGATGTGGCAACCCCTAACGGGAACAGCCAAAAGAAAGAGAAGATGTTGTAATGACAGTCTTCATAGGTTGCCAATTATTTGCCAGACATAACACAACTCTTTGAGTAAATGACTACAAATATGAGGCACACATATGGTCAGTGTACATAATACTGGACAGTTGAATGGTATGAGCTCAGTATATCACATCCAGTTCAACACACACATTTGCAACAGTATTTCACTATGCAAATACACTGTATTAATCCTTCTGAAGGGGCTCCTTATCCAGGACTGTTTGCTGTGTATTCATTGACACTGAATAGGTCTCTCACATTTCTGAGACAAACATGTATATCATAGTTGTATTCATAATTAACATATGGATATCTACGATATCCCAGTAGCTGGCCTAGCAATGTCACAGTCAGTATTGTTCAACACACACTCCAGTAGTAGTCATATGTGAGCCATCCTTTCCTGAGGTGGCTCAGGGGCCTGAGCTGTGATCTATGTCACTGCATTCAGACCCAGTTCATATGGCCATAGTTCTGATCAGCAATATATCAATATAGCAAGTCTTGTTGAGACATATCTGTTGAGCTTCCTATTTCCTATTATTACATACTCCCTACTACATTCCATTATATACTTACTTATTTTATATGCTTTTTCCCAAGTATGGTTGGTCTGATTCCAATATGAATTGTTTGGTTTCTTTGTCTGTCTGTCTGTATCCCCCCATCCCCCAGATGTAGGGTATACATCTGTTTTGCATAGGCAGCAACTTGCCTTCTGTAGGTAATGTTCATGAGCAGCTGATGGCCTGTGCACCAATTGGTGTCTCCTACTTGCTAATTGCATGCAGAACAGATGTGGTGTTATTCCTATAGCCAATGGCATGGCAACACGCTGCTATAATTGAGTACTTCATGTGGGCATTGCTCCTTTTCCCTGCTTGTCAGGAGGACTTCATAGAGTTGTGTGAACAACAGCATCAGAGAGGGTAGTTGGAAATACCTCTTACAATGAAAACTGTGGAGACAGCCCAACAAACTGGGGGGAATGTTCCAGACATAGGGACAGAATGTTGAGTATTGCTGTTATACAGTTGAATTAATGCTAGTTTAACAGGGTTTGTATGCACATCGCTTTTCTGTGTGATTATAAGTCTGAATGGACAGATTTTGGAGTCTCATGTTTGGTGTGTTCCTCAGACATTTGTTGTCTTTGAAAAATCAGTAGCATACTGTGGGGATTGCAGTCAGTAAATGGTATCATCCATTTGTGTTTCTGACTTCATATGCCTCTGAAAAGATATGTTACAACAAACCCTTTTACACCACCAACTTTCTCAGTTTATAACAGGAATATTGCACATATGCCCCTGTTTTGGGGCCTCTGTCCCCCAAGTATGTTAGGCTTTGTCCATATGTCATGCAATATGAGGTTGATAGGTAGGGTATATCATTATTTAATGCCTTCATTCCTGATACCATCCCAGTTATGTATCAGATTACCAGACATGTTATGTGTAAGAGGCCTTATATATGAGGACAAAGCCTGGACATTCTGTGGGACTCTAAACAGTTGAGAAGTCTATGTATTTCTAGCGATTGTTGACAGACTGTCAGGATTGTGTAGTAGTGTAGTGTGTCAATGTTATTGGGCGTGTGTAGGGAGGGCCGTGGAGGGTATGTGTTATGGCTCCTTTTCTATCTGCCTGTGCATGCTGCTCCTGTTTCTGATGGTTTATTGGCTGTATATGTTTGTAGGGGTAGACTGAGACATGTCCCATACCACAGTCAGGTGTCATACTACACTGTGAAATGGGCCAGTATATGTAGGGGTAGTGCGTGAGTGGGAAACATGTTGAGATGTTTTTCTTTACACAGTCCTTACACTGTACAGTTTCTTTGGCTTACCGGTATGTCACTGTGACGGTGGTGAAATTGGTTGTGAGTATGCACTTTCACACTGGTGTCTGTTTTTCAGTGCTGTTACATCCCTGTAGTGCCTGATATATTTGCAAATACATGTGTAATTCCCCATAGTGAATTTGGGTCAGTGTTGTGTCAGTCTGTCTGTAGTTTGGATGGTGCTTGGTGACATGCTTAGCAGCTGAGTGTAGTTTCCCTAATGTGATGTTAGTTCCAGATATTTGTAGGATGTGCTGTTGCCTGGCCCCCATAAGTGTTGTGTATTTCTGACACATCAGTGGGATGATGTGAGGATATAAGTCACTAACTAGTGAGAAGTAATTGAGTGTTGGACTTGTGCTATTTCAATCAATATATGTTAGGACAGACAGGAGGGTGTTACTGCAGCAAGTGTGCCAGCTTATCTACTACTGTATTTCAGACCCCTATTTTCATGACTCCCCCCCCCCCCACTTTGTCAGGCTAGGTCCAGATTCGTTGCACTAAGGGTTCTGAGCCTACCTCTCGACTGTCTGGATTGTTCAGAATGTCCAGGTTTATTGCTCATATTTCTGGTCCGTTCCACATATTCATTATATTTATTTCCCTGGTAAATCACTGTGATGATCTGAGGATTTCTGTCAGTAAATGATGACATACATTTCAGTTTCAGAACTCACATCCTTTAAAACATGTATGCTGAAAAAAACCCTGTCTCTCTTGCAACAGTCTACATTTAGAAGAGCAATATTTAAAATATGTCTCTAGTTTTGGCCCATTGTCTCCCCATTTGTTGAGCCTTTTGCCAGACTTCTTGCACTAAGTGGTTGAGAGGTATGGTTCTGAGATATGACTCCACTACTTGTTATGAGCATATATATATATATATATATATATATATATATATATATATATATTGTTTTTCTTTTTATATACCTTTATATATCTATCTGTGCACACACACACACACACACACACACACACACACACACACACATATATATATATATATATATATATATATTATATGTATAGCTCTATTTATATTATGTATATATTTTTCCATATATATGCATCTCCATACATAAATACATGTGTATATGTATATATCCAAACCTGACTGATTTTACAGAATCTTTTCCCTACTGTTGAATGCCTCTACTGCAGGATATGTTTGAAAAAGCATCAGCAATCCCTACAGCTCAAATGGTGTAGTGATACATTGCTCTGAGTATGGTATACAAGACCTTGGGGTCAAGAATTGACAACCCTGATTATTTTGTTGCTAGGCAGAACAGTGACTGATGGAAACAGAGTGATTAAAACAGTTTTAAGCAGTTGTAAGTGGGTTTGCATGATGCTAAGTGATGCCAACACAATTAAATGCACAGATGCTTAATCTGTGTTGGCTTCACTTAGCATCGAGCAAACTCGCTTACTCCCATTTACTCAAGCTTACACCCACACTAATTTCCTTAAAAGAAAAGAAAAAGGGGCGATATGAAAGTGGTGAAAATGGGACACGCAGAGAGAAAAACAATATGAAAGATAGATAGGGATGTGCAGGACGGGTGTAGGGAAGGTCTATAGCTGTCCATTTATTATACAGCAACAGCTGTGCATTTGTACAGAATTTAGAGGTGAATTTGGACACTCAAACCAATTGGACCAGATTGCATGTGTCCAGTGGACATGTGTGCAAAATGAACAGCTATGTATGGGGCAATATTTTTCTTTTTGGGGCAGATGCCCTTTTCCTTTTTTTTTAAGTGAGAGTGGGATGTTGGAGAAGGATTGTAGGTTGGGTAGGGAGACAGTCAAGACAGACAAGTCAGCAGACAGGGGAGGTATATGACACATGAGGGGGGTAAACACATTTGATGGGGAGGATGGTTGGGAATACAAAGCCAATGGGTCCCCATATGGTTATAGTGGGACTGAGATCCCCACCCATGGGCATTCACTACAGCATCTTCACAGCCTCAAAGGTCACCATACTGGGGGCTGGACAGGAGGAATGGCCTGCCCCTCGAGATGCACCAGGCAGCCTTCAATCTGGAGCAGTTGGTCTCCAAACTCAGATCAAAGGGTGCTGCGCACCAATCCCCAGCCCTGACTGTGGGTGATGGCCTCCTATCCACTCCTGCTGCCACCTAAGGTGGTGCAGGACCAGCAGACAAGGGAGATCTGTTTGGGTCCCAGATGAGCTGGGGCTCAGTGCCACAGCCAGATAAGGTGGGACAGGTGGATCTACTGGGATCTGCCTTTCCAAACATGCTATGATGTTGAGATTTTACAAAATATGTTAGTCTTGAACAACACATTTCAAAATTAGTTATAACAGCATGCACGGGTGCTCCAATTAACCCGCATTAAACAAATCTAAAACAGTTGTATAGCAAACAGAACACATACATGAATGGAACAACAGTATGCATCATAATAGCATGCCAGTAACATTGACGGCAACAGGCCAACAATGGTATTTGAACAAGATATGTTAACATGTAAGCAATCAAACATATTATTAACAATAATATAACACAAGTCCTGACACTGGGTTGGAGCACAACATACTCTTAGTATATGAGTAATAATTATTTATGCAGATGGGGGGGGGCAGAATATCCATTAGCAACTGTTTATGCTTCAGTTTCCACAACAGTTCTGCTCAATACTCTATGGGCCTGCCCTCACTTTACATCTACCTATGGCCATAGCTTCTGTAGTATAAACATACCTATTAAACTGTCAGCCTGGAATGGTATAAGGCAAACTGTGACAACTCTGGGTACATGACTAGACATGTCAGAGTTACATATCTGGCACAGGAAGGGTCCAATGGACTGCTGTTATGTGAATGTAATACAGGCATGCATCAACTGGTTTCCTATCTGTGTCTAGGATTATTTGCAGCAGTGACCACTAGCTGTGACAGCATGACACTTGAGACACGTATCGGAAACATACCTGTCAACCTCTTAGAACATGAGATCTGGACAAAGCCATACATAAGAGTGGGACAAAGGCCCCTAAATATGGACATTTTTTTAGATATTGCTCTTAATAAACTTTGAAAGTCGATAAAATAACAGGTTTTGCATTTTAATGGCTTTTCTAATGGATATGACATCTGACACGTGTATGTCTATCATTATTTTCTAACTTCAGTCTATAATGGTTTACCACTGATTTGCCATGGCACCACTGGACCACAAATCTGAGACAAATATCTGGACATTCAGTGAATATCTGTACAGTTGAGAGGTATGATTTATAAACAGTGCATATTGTATGTACCTACTCTGCTGTCATTTGCAGGCATGTGGTGGAACAATTGAACAGTTCATAGGTTCATAGGTTCATACTAGGCTATCTGCCCGAGGGCATTTACAAGCCTAGCCTCTCCCATCCATTGGTCAAGATTTCTCTTGAACAAGGCCAGCGAGTGCTCTGCCTCACATATATTTTTTTTTTTCAGCAGCATAGAGAGTCTTTGTGATGAATCTATCCCTCCAGCGCAGCCCCTATTAATCGTCGGTCGGTTTAGTCTTTAAGTCTCTTGCCCTTTGTCTAGATCTAGATTTTTTTTTTTGAATTGAGACCCTTTATCCCTGATAACTTCTTCTATGCTCAGTGGATTGCCTGACATGGCGCCAGCAACTCTGACCCTGTGGGTTCTGTCACTCCAGCCAGTTTGCGTAGGCTGTATGGACTGCCTTGGACCACAGTTGCAGTCCAGAGGTAAGACTATGATTAAACAACTACAGGCAACATTTACTTACCTGTAAAATCTGTGGAGAAAATATCTGTTAACACTACCTGTTTTTACTTTTACTCCTGATTCCTTGTGTGTAGATATGCACACATCTTAGTACCACTCCCTGGATTTGAACCTTGTCTGGGTGTGTAAAAGTAACAACTAAACTATTTCTCTATTCACTAACACTATAGGTAGAAGCTGGAATCTCTTACCTAGTGACATAACTTTGACTACATCCCTACCACAATTCAAACAGAAAATTAAACTGTACTACCTCAATCATTGGCTTTGTTCCTGCAGTACACCTGACTAACCTTTTTCTCATACTCTATTTCTCCTTCACTCTTCTCATCACTACCTGTCTGATTTCTCCTCCTTTTACTGTTCTAATCTAACTATGTACATTTTATGTATAATTGATAATATGTAATGAACTACTTATTGTAAACTTGTTTCTCTTTGAAATTATCTTTCATTCTGTGTGTTGTTATGACTTCCAATTTTTGCTATTTCTTAACAGTAATGATTATTTGTAATGTACTTAGTATTTAGTGGAGCTTTTCTCCTCGGGCCTCTGCTGAAAATGGACATGTATCCAGCCAGACTAGCCCGGTCAACAAATGTAAAATAAATAAAATAAATAAATAAAATTTCTAATCATACTGAGCTACTGGGGAACTGCTTGCTCTTGTTTCTATGGTTTCTGTCTAACAGTCTCTTGGTTAGACAGTCTGAACTTCTAATTCTGCGATTCATGCATGGCAGGTAGTTATTGTACTGTGCATTACTCGTTTGGATTACCACAACTTGGAAAGCAAAGGTTAACACAAGGCAATGCTGCATGAATGCTGCATGATACGCACATTGATACTTGACATATTACTATTCAGGGTTCAGAGCTTAGTGCAGTATATATTTCACATTTCATTTATATCTCAGTTTACAGCTACACATCTATGGTTTCACATAACAGCTTGTTCACAGATGCACCTCAGTTAATGTATGCTGTCACAGCCATATTTGCTGTGAAGAACCTGTATACATTCTATATATGTCTACAACAACATACCAGAATAAACACAACAGTTTTTAAAGGTCTTTATTGTACTTCAGTATTCATCATTCATACTTTTGTATTTATTCAGTTCACACAATAACAGTATACCTACTAGCAGTAAGCAATGTACTCCTTCTTAGCTATTTTAACAAAATAATGGAAAATAGATTTGTACTCTCCAGCCTGTTGATGCAGCCTCAACAGTCTGTCACCATGGGCTTCCACATTCACAGCTCTCTCTGCTGCAGCTGAAGGGGTCAAAAACACACATTATGCATATCTGTCTGTCACATTTTCAGGCTAGTATTTGCTACAAACTACTTGACAGTGATACTTACACACTACTGAAACATTCTGGGCCCATCCATCTTTGATTTACTGGTCCAAGAGTGCCTCCTTCTTACACTTTAGGTTGGCAGCATAGTGGTGTTGTACCTGCTTATCAGTTTGGGGGATGCCAGTAGCACTACTGAAGTCACATGCGAGACAGTTCCAGGACTCTGCTTTGTATTGGGAGGCCTGGTACTAGCCCTGCAGAAGTCTCTCCTCATAGTTTTAACTAGAAGTCCAGCCATGACCCTGGACTCCCGAATGCTCCAGCGTTGCACCTGAAAGCACAGTCCCTCTCCTACACAAGACATTGTATCTGCATAGATAGACTATAACAGATTATGGCTGTATTCCCACCTGTGCCATTTAAATAGTGCAATATTCCTGACGTTTGCTGTCATTGGACCATTTTGAAAAGGTTAAGCTCCACTAAGCAGTGCGCAAATCTGCTAAGCCAGTTTTAACACTGTTTAAAGGGGAAGTTGTTGAGCAGTGTTTAACTCTGCACAAATCCACTTAGCTGAGCTACCTGCTGCTTAGCATTCGCATCTTAGCAATGGTTGCACTTGCTAAGCATAGGTGAGCATTGCTAACCATTGCTCACTTTTAATTTTTGAAATATATCAGAGAACTGATTTCATTTGTTAAGTGTATGTGATATACTTTACATGACATCCCTCTATGTTCTTTCATTACATTGGCAAGGGATGTTACTATACTGTGTGGGGCACATGTGTGTACATGGGTGGTTTCACATGTTATATGCACTCACACTTACATTGTACACCAGCTACACTACCCTGGTTGACAAAAACAGTTGCTACATAATTTAAGTTTACAAATATAATTTTGACACTACTTTCCCATATAAGACAAGTTGTCTGTCTTGGTACTCGAACCATGAACACCTACATGCAAAGCCAGGACTCTAACCATTACACTATCTCAGCTAGAAAATGCAATGTGTATATTTGTATTTATCTCCTATGGGATGTTTAAGCTATGGTAAGTGGAGGGCCATAATATGCATACTTACTTAGCTAATCTTAAACATTCCTTAGCCTAGAAAAAAATATATAATATTATTATTATATTATTATGTTATTTAAGTGAGTATTGCGGTGTTCTGACAAGTCATTGAGGACTGCAATTGGGAAATAATGGCATACATTTGGCTTTCAGGTTCTATCCTTCAGAGATTCCTGCTAATACATATCCTGTTTTTTATCAACCTTCTAAGTGTGTGAGGGCAATTTTTCAGAAGTGTCCCTATGTTATTGCTTTTTCCCACCATCATTTGTGCCTTTGCCAACATGGGCTGCTGTCAGTGAATATTGGCATACATTTGTTTTCAGACTGCTAACCTTCGGTAATTCATGCTAATGCATGACCTGTTTTCTCTCAACTTTCTCAGTTTGTGAGGGCAATATGTATGATGTGTCACTTTTCAGGATTTATCCCCTATTATTTGTGCATTTGGACACAGTTCCTGCTTTATCAGGTTGTGGAGGTGTCGTATGGCACTTTTACAATACAGGGGGTGTGTCATAGAACCTGTCACACACACTGCCTGCATTGCTTTCCTGATGATGTGTGTATTTCAGTGCCTGCGGACACTGAAATGATAATTTATTTCATTTCAATGTCCACGGACACTGAAATACTGGCATAATATTACAGTAATTCTCTAATATTATGCCAGATCCTATTAGAAAGTGCCGTATGGTACTTTTTGAGTGCAGGGGATATGTTCAATATCCGTGCACTACTTGAGCATGCCCCCTGCACTCATTCATGGTTCGTGTCCATGTAGGTTGAACAGCAGTGCGCCTTCATGAATATGCAAGGCTCTCTGCTGTGCTATATGGACACGAACCACTCTGTGCAGGAATAGTGCTATTCCTGCATGGAGTTTATTGAATCCCAGGGATTAACTGTCCAGTATTAACTTTTAGTGCTATTAAATGTAATAAAATTGTGGTCAAACAATTTGTGAATTTTGCTGCAGAATAATGGTAGTGGACATGATTCACACAACTGATATATAAGTCATACTGTATGTATCACCAATTTTTGCATAGTGACATTACACAAGGCCACCTGGAGAGTAAGCACAGGTGTTGTGGAAATTTAACTAATATGCAGTTAAATAACAGAAAAACATGCATCACACTTCTTTCTAGTATATGCTTCTACAGTGTTGCAGGTGATGCATAAAACCAGCTGGAGTTATGTTTAATGATACTTATAAGAAATCAGCACATCACCACTGAAATACATATAACACTGCCGACATTCAACCACAGAACATTATAGAGCATGTAGGCAGCCTGTTGAAAGAATTGCACAGATGCATAGATATAACTGAAAGGTATTGTAGCATTCTTCATGCTGTTTGTAGCATTCTGTATGCTACATAATATGATTACAGGGAAGCATGCAGGTCAGTCATCCATCTTGGGGATCTCTGGATCAACTACAGCACGTTTGACAACTAGCATACAAACATCATCCAGTGATGATGGATATTCTGAAATACACTGAGCAGGTACTCACCAAACCATATCCCCAGAGAGCAGCAGGCATGATACAGGCAGCACAGGTGAAGCAATTGCATCTAATACACCTTTATGGGCCCTGACAAACATGCAGTCATATAATACAGTGTCACATAGAACAAATAAAATCCATGCTTTGTTAGCTAAATGTTATACTTAGCGGTGCATGTTTATGTCACACTGCATCACACATTGCCAAATACACCATACAGAAGGCAGAGTGTAGCAGGTCTCAGACATCTTCATTTGCACAGGTGCCAAATGAGATAATGACTTGTGGCTGACATCATAATCTGGATGGGTGACCATCTCACCAGAAGTGGATATGGGGGTATTGCAGCAAGTGGTTCTCTCATACAAAATGTTCTTTAATGAAAGGGAGAGGGTACTGCTATAACAGGGAGTGACAAAGGTGATGAAAAGATATAAGCACATTAGCCTACTTCAATGAATACAGTGTTTAACTATGCAGATGCAAGAGCTAATATGTCTGAATGTCCTAGGACCTCTACAATGTTTGAAGTGGCAGAACTAAAGGACCCTCCTATATAGATGCTGTGTTACTGTGGGTATGTGGCTTATACATTGTCAACTGATCAGGCATGACATCAGCTAAAGCCACCCATGATGTTATTGGTGAAGTCTGATATTCCTAGGCTCACAGATGCAGTCTATACACACTGTGATTTCCTCCCATCTTGACCACCTTTTGTATATATACCCAACCTCAAACTAGGACAATACCACTGGACAGGGTAGTGATAATGGCTCTTGCTATCTGTTGCAAGTAGGCAGCTATGGAAGTACTACATGCCACCATAGTCATAATGTGACCAAGCATGCCATGATGCACAATGCACCAGTTTTCTGCATGTTAAAATATTAGCCACAAACTCTGTCCAGATGTGCAATACATGAAAATGGTGCACATAAAATTGCCGACATAGATGAGATAAATACTTCTGCTGCTATACCAATGTGTTTGAACACCTATTATATCTGTGGGAACATATGCATTGTTTTTGTAGTCTGCCTACACTCTGTGAGTGCAAAACTGTTCTATACATATTCTGTATAGTTACCAGTCTTGTGCAACTCCTTCAGAGATTGCTGATGGTTTGGAAATTGCAACATCCGTTTCCATTCCTCCAGGTGTGATACCCTGGAAGTCTTCCACATCTGTTAGACATACAGTTTTAAGTACCTCCTACAGTAACTGACCTCTCTGTTGCTATGATGCATACCTTATTGCAAGCATACATTATCACATTGGTGACACACCGCCAATACTCAATGCTGTCACACACATCCGTCTTCCACATGTGGTCTCATAGAGGCTGGTTTTCACCCCTTCTCCTCAACAGCCATTGTTCCTGGTTCCTGAGTTCCTGTAGCAGGGCATTCCTTTTCTACCTAGCAGAAGCTGTTCAAACTCTGGCATCTACTTCTTTGTAAAATGTGATGACATCTATGAAAACAAGGGACATAACTGTAGGATGGTGGCTGCTCAGGAGAAAAGAGTAAAAATGCACACACCAGGTTGACATGGGAAAACATACAAATCCAGGATGGACCAGGGATGAAAGCACCGGACATAATTCCCATATCCTATAGACAGAGGGGTACTCCACCGATAGCTCAGATCAGTGACAGAGATGCACGTGAACATGTGGCAGCTGCAACAAGCATACAAATGTTAAGCAGATGAAAGGCAGCTGTCAAAGATAGCACAGGTTAGGTACACGTAGAGCATCTAAAGTGACAGTGGGCTGGTGGATTATGATCTCAGGAATACATTTTTTGAGGCACATATTCGCTGTACACATATCACACACATATACATCAGTTTTGTGCATGATAAACATAGTAGCACTGAACTTGACAGTCCTCATGCTGTGGGCTGTGTCCCTAGGCATACAGATTTTATTTAAATTGTTTTACATTTTCCAACGAGGGAAGTAAAATGGTCAATGGACCCAATGTAGCCATGCTTGATCCAAGGTGGTTTAGATAATTGCAGTTATGACAAGAGTTGCAGCAATTTCTTTAAAAGCGAACATTAGCACTGTATATATAAAGCTGAGCATAAGAGTGAGCAAAATATATTACATGTAAACAGTAGTGTGATAGAGAATTCTTAGTAAAGATGACTGGTTCATCTCAATGGAAGATAAGCTGCATAATAATATAATAATGACTGTATACAGTAAAGTGGCAGGAAATTTTATTACACAACTGAGATATTACCCAAAATTAAAAGTGAGAGTGAGTTTAGTTTGCATTAACCAGTCATGGTAAAATTACATATACTTGGGGAAGGTAGATAAAGATCAGGCCAATCAATGCATTTAAGTAATGGGAGAGGTATTGAAAAGGCTGTAAAAAGGGAGGGAAAAGAAAGAGGTAGACAAAAGGTGTTTGATGAGCATAAAGTGGAATCTCTTACTCTTCTGAACATATATGTATCATGACATATTGATGTTGTCTATTGTGCTGTGTGTATTTAAAAGTGCATTCTAAATATGAAAATGTGAATGCACCTTTTAAGTGGAGTTAAATCAACATTCTCACAAGGCTGCATAGAGAAAATAAATATATTAGGTAGATCACAAACTCTTAATTGGCAATGATTATGATATAAAAGGGACTATTTTGGAATGATAAACTAGTTAGTCCCTCTTATGGAAGTTCATCTGGTGGAAGCCATGGGAGTGCAGAGTGTGTAGACTGACAGCACTTAGTCAGGGCTCACTGGTGGAGTGAAGATGTGGAGTGTAACTTGTGGGAATATTTGTTGTTAGAGATGGCATCTGGATATGGAAGAGGCCTGCAGCCTTGAACTCTGTTTCAGGACAGTCTGTGTGTTAGAGATGTGTGGATTAAACACTGTTATGAGAAACAACTTTAATAAGTTATTGCTTGCTTTATCAGAATCTGTAAAGCCATGTAGGCCAATATTTTATTTCACTAGAGTACGAAGTAGACCTTTGTTTTATATGAGCTACTTCAGTGTCTCTTTGGAGTTACAGTACATATTTACATCTAAGCTTGTTTAAATTTGTATGTGATTTGTTCAACATTTCTGGATGTTACTTCAGATGGAGAGAGAGAGAGAGAGAATGTATTTTAAATGGCTAGTGATTCATCCTTTTCTGTTGAGCTGTATCATACTTCTGTAGGGGACCTATGGACAGCGTTTGCCATCTGCAGAATTTGATAGGCAAGTAGGGAAAAGAAGTAGATCTATATTACTAGCACACTGCATGCATATCTACAATTTAATGTCATGAATTTGCCAACCACATGAGTTTTGGATGTGGGTGGAAAAAGGAGGTCCTGATAAAAATGCATGCAGACCCAGAAATGACATGCAGACTTCTCAAAGAAAGCAACTCAATCAAGAAATGAACTAGAGAACTACTTGCTTTGAGGCAACAATGCTACTCACTGCTCCACTGTGCTGCCCAGTCATGGTTAGTAGTTAACATCATTTAGTTCAGACGTCAAGGTATTTAGTGGAAAGGCTGACATATACAGTATTGGGAACCAGTCTGACATTTAACGTTTGACAATATAGATGTGTAACTATGTATCTTAGTTCTAATGAATATATGGAAGGAAAGGTTGCAAGTAAGCACAGTACAAATCAGAAACAATTGCACTCTATCCCAATCAAGAGCTCACATGTTTAACAAACTAGATAATTCATTTTCCTACAGTATTGCTGAATGTTGCACCCTTCCTCAGGAATGTCTGCTTTCAGTTGACAGAAACACCCTTCTTATTGCTCATTTCCTGCCATTATTGCTGGAATTAATTGCACGGTTTATAAGAATGGTGCTGCATCCACACTGAAGTCAAAATCACAAAGATGTTTGTATGATATCTATATATGCAAATGGACCCAGTGCTGCACTGTTGATTATATCTCAACTATTTTTGTGTATGATGGCTTATGCTTCCATTTCTCTGTCAGCATGGACTGAACAAGAGGCTGACTGTGTTGGGTGCTACAGAAATAAAGAGTGACATTCAACACAATGGGGACTATCTGAGCATTATCCATAACAGTGAGTATCTGGCATTTAGCACACCCTTGAGATACTTGTAGATTTGCCCTACAGTGTGGCCCGTTCCACCAGCCACCTTGATCCACATACATCATCCAAGTAACATCCCTTTAGGCCAGTCAGCAGCTAATATGCTGTCTATACGTCACCTTCACCCCAGCCAAGTGTATTCCAATCTTATTGTGTTCCAGCCTATCCTTTATACATTCTCTAACCTCCCACATCACACTTTTCTGCCCTCTGTTTGTCACTGTGCATCCTATGTGCCCCCTCCTCATGTGTCTACATCCACCCTTGTTTTACTATACTGTTATTTGCATGTTTTCATTTTGCCCTTGGTCACCAACTTTTCCCACCTTTTCACTCCACTTTTTTTCCCCTTAACCCTTCACAGCTTCTCTTCTCTCTCACAAATCATACAGTCATAATCTGTTTATTAAACGCTTTTTGCCAGAGATTTTAATGTGGAAGCTTCTCCTATCTCCGTGGCTGAACAGTGATTTTATCATTACTCATTTACTGTGTTAATCATCTGTTCTCTTGGTGAGCTGACATTTTTGTTTCTTTGCTTTGATTGTTCATTAAACAGAAGTACATTGCTCCTATGCTACACGACTCGATGTGATCTGCAGCCTTTGCCTATCTCTGAGAATTCTGGCCCACTTCTAATGCTGCTTCATTCAACCATTTTAAATACCCTGTAAATCACTATACTCATAGTCTCTGTAAATGTCTAAATATCAATATCAAAAATAATGATGTAATAGCTTCAGTAATCACCTGTTGTATATAGTGTTATACAGTGTCAGTAGTGTAACAGATAGCACACTCATCTTTGGTGCAGAAGGCTGTGGGCTCTATTCCCACATCAAGAAGATGGAATGCTGATAGTGTAGTGCAACAGAAGGGAGATATGGTACTCTTGAGTGTGTCATCCTTTGGATGAGATGCTAGAAATAGGCCCCATCTGCTTGTGTTGGCAGCAGCTCAAGTTGATATAAAATATTCTATGGCACTTATTTAAAAGACTTGGTGATGTTCCTTAATGTCCTGGTCAAATTTCCCCTAGAAGTATAGATGCCACCTCAGATCTCCCCTGAAAAGAGTCTACCAGCCATGTGGGACTAATCCAGTCAATGAAAGATATATAAATAAATATTTCTTGGATTTATTTTGCACTAAATATTTACTGATTCTAAATCAGTTTTCAAAATTAATGCTACAGTTTTAACTTCTATAGATGTACACTAAGGGGAGACATGTCAACCCACTGACATCACTTAAATCAAGGCTGTTCAATCAATGGAAAAAGAGCAAGATGAGCTTTTCTGAACCTTAGAGGAAAGTACCTTAAACTCTCCTATGTGAGGGGGACATCCCCAGAACTTAAATGCATCTACTCTGAGTTGGCACAACAGTGGAGAAAAAAAAAACTCCACTGTCAGCAAGGTCTTTCCCTGTCGATAGGACAACATTTGAGTAAAGTGCTGACGATGGGTCAACAGGATCCCTACTGATGCATATTAATATTATTCTCCTCTCCCAGAATATATTCTGTCCCAGGTACCTGTTATTAACCTTGGAACACAAACTAATTAAGTAGAAAGATAAGATCTCACTCTTCATAGATAGATAGATAGATAGATAGATAGATAGATAGATAGATAGATGTGTGTCTCTGTGTGCTTGTGTATGTAAAATAAGCCCTACATTACTTCCTGGTAACTGTGATTTCACTTAACTGCAGAGTCACGACAAACATGACTTGGCATATTCTCAAAGCTAAAATTAGCAAACACTCAAGCCATTTTCTAAATCACAGCCTACTCTCATCTAGAGTGCTTTTGCTAAACAAGCTACTGTTCACTGCAGGCATAATTTAGGGAAGTATGTCCACTTAACAGTTTTGCAATTCAAAATGGACTGTAAATAAGAATATGTTTGCTGAATGCATGTTTAAATTCATGGTCAAAAGCACACAGCTGTTAATTGCGCCTGAACTCTGAAAACTCTGCAGTAATATGGGTAATGGAGTTCAGAGATTACCATCATAACATAAAAAGAATGAGTTTACCAATTCAGAAAAAAATTCTAGTTTTGCAAAAATGTGACTGTCGCAAGTCTAACAAACAAATAAACAAATATATTGAAGCTATGACTATAATTCAACATTTTCTTACTTTCAGTGTGTTAGATAAGGAAAGCATACCTTTGAGCTAATTTACCAATCTGCACAGCTGAGGCCATACGTCCTAGTGATTTTCTGAGATGAAAGTTTGAACCAGAATGAATTTAAGCCTTCAGCTCCCATTTAGTACTGATGCCATGTTTGCATTTCTTCAGTTATATTTTATAAAGTCTTTGTTCTGTAGTTTTTATCTTCCCATTTCAGATACAGATGTGTATCATTCTGTTATTCTACTCACAGACGTAACTTGAGATGGTTAAGGGGGGGTTGTAGCTGCCCTGAGTGTACGTTGTTAGGCGGCATAATCGGCTGGTGCTGATGGAAGTACAACACCTGCATTTTCACTCTGATGTTGTGATTTTAAATGCACCAAGCTGCTTGTTAAATTTGCAGCATGGGGCTCACTAGTTTTATGGAAGAAGAAGTTTCCGTGAGGGGGCAGGGGCAGTTTTTAATTAAAGACATTTTTTTAATGATTTGTTCCTTAACTTTGAGTTGATGGGATTCCAGGTCAGGGATCTACACAGGGCCCCAGATGAACTAACTATGCAGTTGAGTCTAATTACACAGAAGTACTGTTTGGAATTTTCTAACAAACATGAACAGTAACACATTTAAAAATACCACCAAAGGAAAAAGTTATACTTGAGTGTGTGAGCTTGTAAAGGACAATATGTGTGACAGTTAACCATATTTTCTACAGGGACTGGTTTGCAATAATTTCCTGTAAGCTCATATAGCTGTTCAGTTTTGTAAACTGTAAGACTAATTTAATGATCTCCTACTTTGGAAGGTGAAATGGTTGCTGAAAATCTGAGCTGTAACAAACAAAACAGGCTTTTAAAAATAATGAAAAGCTAAAGTGTGCTTGTATTCATACACATCTACTGTTCTGATAAACTAAGCTGTGCTGCTCACCAGTTGTGTGATTCAAAGTCATGCATACTCTGCATTAATGAATTGCATTAAACAGAAATATGCACGTTTATGAATTGGTCACCCATACCAACCTATGCAAAATTGAAGTGTTGTGCTTTAAAAAGTTTAAATTGCATTTGCTTTCTGCTTTTTACAGTTTTTATACTTGTTTTATATCAATTTAAGTCGTTTTTGTATTGTATAACTGTTGTAGGCTACACACTAAAGTGCGCTAGCCTGTTTTTAGCATTTACAGTGTTTTCTGTGTGTTTTTCTGCTGTTTCCTGAAAAAACAAAAAAAAAAAAAAAAAATTCTCTTTTCTCGCCTTTGCTGAAATAGATTAGTCCAGATTTCAGGTTTTGCTGAATTCTGGACTGTGGTATAGTTTCCTGTGTTGCCCATATCCTTACTTGGATAGGAGGAAGCTTCTCTGTTCACCAGTGAGAGTGGGGAGCTTTGAGCAGCCTATCTGTCCCTGGAGGAGTGGTCTCAGCCCTGAAACTAGTAGCTTATTGGCCGTTTTGGGTCAATTCCTATCTCTTTCAGTTTCCCTGCTTTAAAACCCGCATTAGCGCAATTTTGCACGATTTTGCGCATAGCGCAGCATCGGGCAGAGCCACTTAAATGGGTTTAAACTATTCCTGGCTCCACAAAGTCTGCTCTTCAATTTTTCCCTTAGAACTGCTCTAAATCTCAAAGTAAGCACTCTATTTTCATTCTAAAGCCCTGCAGTTGCTCGTATAAGTAATCTTATAAGTAAGCACTAATAAACTAAAGCACTACACCCTCTTATACTCCCTTTAAGTACTTGGCTCCCTATTGGTCCTTTTTGATCAGTCAAAAAGTAGTTCCTTATACTATTTTGGCATGTCCAAAAGTCAGTTTTGGGTTTACTCTCCAGTCCAGCTGGTGAATCTGGGAATCTTGAGGCAATGTTACAACTGCCTTACGTACACAGACCACCCTCTCCTCCTCCCAACAAGCTCAAATACATGTGAAAGATGCAACTATATAGCCAAACTGGAGGCTGTGCTCTCTCAACCCAGTACTGGTGCAGTCAGTCAGGAGGAGGAGGAGGTAACCATACACACCACAAATCCAGTCTCACATAGACTTATTGCAACAGCAAACCAAACACATAAACACACAAAAACATACTTGGAGGCTCTAAATAAAAATCTGCCCAAGCAGCACAGACCTTCAAAGCAGACTTCCAAGCAACCGCTACCCCACAACAATACCCATGTATCACATAGTTCACAAAGTCAGTGTGCCACACAGTCACAGCCCTTAAGGCTAAACAACACACCTAATACACTTGTAATAGGTGACTCTATTGTCAGACACACTGACGTCCCACTCACCAGGCTGAACAAGGAGAAGGTCACTGTAAGCTGCCTGTCGGGTGCCAGGATCCACCACATAACGCAAGCACTCAGGTCACTAAAAAGCAAGTACAAATATGACTCCGTCATTGATCATGCTGGTGTGAATGACCTGAGACGTACCTCCTTGGACTACATGAAAAGAGACATAGAGGAGCTCTCTGATCATGTAGCCCAGGTCAGTATGACCCTGACCTTGAGTAGCATCTTATCCTCACCAAGAATGATGCCACAGTATGAAGACAAAATGATCAATTTAAACAATTGGCTAAAGTATTGGTGTCATTCAAAGGGGATCCAATGTCTGTCAGCCTGAGATGACATGCTCGACAAGCCACGTTGCTTCGCTAGGGACGGCTTGCACCTGTCACCCCTGAACTTTCGAATACTGGCTAAGGCTCTTGCCACCCCCATAGTGCCTTTTTTAGGCAAGGCTCAAAAGACAAACCCTCCTCCATAGACAACACAAGGAAAAAGAAACTAAGGGTAATGCTACTCAATGCCAGAAGTCTAAACCTCAAGATGCACTCACTCGAGGTTCTCCTCAGTATGGTGAATATTGATATCTGTGCAGTAACAGAAACCTGGTTCAAGGCTCCCGAGAGCACCCCAGCACTACCAGGTTATACCTCATACCATGCTTTTCGGCCTCAAAACTCGGACCGAACCACAAAAGGAGGGGGAGTATCCATATTCATCAAAGATACCCACACCTCCAGGTTAGTGGCACTGCACGAAGCATCAGAGACCGTCCATGTGCAACTAACAGTGGGCAAAACTGCCTTTCAGTTTGTAGCCTGCTACAGACCACCCTCCCAAACTCAGGAACCCCACTCGGCTTTCCTGAGAACACTGGAGAATATGAAGGTCTCTCTAAACACCATCATATTGGGTGACTTCAACTACCCAAACATAGACTGGGAGCACTACTCAAGCCCCAACACCCTCGCCCAATGGTTCCTAGAATTTATAATCTCAAATGCTATGGAACAACTGGTCACCACTCCCACAAGAGGGGAAAACATATTGGACCTGATCATCACCAACATGGGGACTCTATGTTCCATACCAGAGGTATACCCCTCATTGGTAAGATCTGACCATAAATTAATCTCACTGGACATCCATATCCCGTCCCCACCTCCAGCCAAGGAAACCACGGTGAAGAACTTCTAAAAAGCAAACTTCACACTTCTCAAAACCAAAGTGGAATCCTTCTAAGCCCCTGGGCCAGTGGAAAATACGGCCCAAACCGCAGAATCCTTTACAAACGCATTCTATGGACACCTACAGGAATGCATGGATCATGCTATCCCAAATAAAACCAAGACTCACTCCTCCAAAGGCAGGAGACCTGTCTGGTGGACCCCAGCCATAAATAAGCTATACAACAGAAAGAGGAAGCTACTACATGATAGAGCAAAATCCCAAAAAGGGAAGGCCTCTCTGATCAGTACTAGCAAGAAACTATGATCCCTCATAAAATCATCTAAGGCCAGCTTCGAAAGAAAAATTGCACAAGACACTAAAGATAATCACAAGGCCTTCTTTAGTTATGTCAGGAACCTGGGTGGCAACTCCCAGATATGCTCTGAGTTAGTGCAAAATGACAAAAAATACACTGAACCCACAGACATTGCCAACATCCTGGCAGACAGGTTCAGTGCAAACTTCTCCCCCCCTTCCCCCCAAAAGAGCAAATGTCTATCCCAACAGAGTGCAGCCTCTCTGACGTCACAGATGCACAGGTGAGAGCTGCCCTCTCCAAAGCAAAAAACACAGCATCAATGGGACCGGATGGTGTCCCGGGCTGTGTCTTACACGAACTCCAAGAAGAACTGAACCCTCACATAAAGTCACTGTTTAATCTCAGCCTTACTACAGGATATGTACCCAAGGAATGGCATACAGCAACAGTGGTCCCACTCCACAAAGGTGGTGCAACAACGGACCCCGGAAATTATCGCCTTATAAGCCTGACTAGCCTGGTCTGCAAAGCTATGGAGCGTACCATCATGGAACTCATAAAACAAAGACATTGGGAACCTCCAAACACTGGATCCTACCCAATTCGGCTTTGTTAAGGGCAGATCTTGCCTCTTGAACCTGGTCAACTTCTTTGAAACAGTCACCAAGGCCATAGATGAAGGGAAGGTAGTCCACACAGCCTACCTGGACCTCACAAAAGCCTTCAACACAATACCTCACTCGGGCAACATAAATAAGCTCACCAGCTTAAATATCAACCCCTATGTCATAAGATGGGTTGCAAACTGGCTCAGGGATAGAACCCACATGGTCAGATTTTCAGGTGCCATGTCAGACTCTAAACCAGTTACAAGTGGCGTCCCACAAGGCTCAGTCCTGGGACCTCTCTTGTTCGGTATATACTTCTCTGAGGTGCAGGCTAACACGGAACGACTATGGCTGGCCAAGTTCGCAGATGACTGCAAACTGGGTGCCATAATTGACTCACCGACTGACACAAGCATCCTCCAAAAGGGTCTCACAGAGATGGATAACTGGTGCCAGAGCCATGGCCTAAAGCCTAATGCCAAAAGTGCATAGTCATCCCCTTTGGGAAAACAAAGTGCCCACAAATTACCACATAGGTGGTAATCCATTAAGTACAGAAGAAGTAATTAGGGATTTGGGGACCAAGTAGATAGCAATCTCTCCTTTGACAATCATGTTGCCAAAGTGGTTAGAAAGACCTTCTATATAGCCCACCTTATCACGAAAGGGTTCACATCTAAATCAAGAGAGGTCATTGTGCCCCTCTACTCATCACTCATCAGGCCCATAATTGAATACAATGCCCCATTTGGGATGTACCTTACCCGACACCTGCAGCAACTGGAAAGACTCCAAAAGTACCTCACCAAGAGGATCAAGGGACTCAAACAGATGCGCTACACAGTTAGGCTAAAGAAACTCCAGCTCTACTCAGTTGCTTACTGCCTACTCAGAGGCAATCTGTGCCTGACGTATAAAGCCATGTCCAAACCAGAATTAATGGACATGCTCCACCTCAGGAAATCCAAATCCCTTAGAGCCACATGCTCCAGGGACTTAAACCTCAGCACAGAAATAAATAGGATATGCTGGAGGGACAGATTCATATCCCAGAGGCTCCCCTCACTCTGGAACAAAATCCCAATCCATGTTAGGCAGAGGCCCTCAATGACCCTCTTCAAGAGAAATCTTGACGAGTGGATAGGAGATCGTAGGTTTACCCATGGGTTCTCTTCTGTGTCCCTACTAGACAGAGGCACAGTAAACTAACCTTAAAAGGGCTATCTTCTGTGACCTACTATACAGAGGCACAGTCAACTAATCTAAAAGGGTGGTGAAAGCCAAACACACTCTGGCTAGGCTTATAAATGCCTTAGGGCAGATAGCCTAGTATCAACCTATGAACCTATGACTCTCCTTATAGTTAATAACTTACTGGCTATTTTGAGGAACATGTACCTTACTTTCTGAGCCATGAAAAACCCAGAACTATTTGACCACCTATGTTTCTGCAAAGCTAGTGGCTCTTCAATTACATGCATTAGGGGCCTAAATCTACACAATAAAATGAGCAAATGTCACTGGAGGGATGGGTTACTAACTCAACATATTCTAAGCCTATACCCAGTACTTTAACTACCATAAAGTCTAGTTTTGCTAATGGGATGGGTAGCCAAACATTTACTCTAGCATTATCATGTATGGACCTGCTCAGTGTGAGAGATGAGCACAATTAAGTGGTTAAAAAGGATGGCATACAATGTCCATCAACTTAAAGGTACATATGGCTATGAATCTTATAGTCCTCGTGAAAGGGCATCACAGTGGCACAACTGATATTTTCAACTCAGAGCAAGAAGTTCCCCTGTTTGATTCTCAGCTGGGGTGCCTTCTGTGCCAAGTCTGCCCTGTGCACATTTGGGTTTCCTCTGGGCAATCCAGTTTCCTCCCACATTGCAAAGACAAGCAGTGGGTGGATTGGATACTCTAAACTGACCATAGGTGTGAGTGTACATTTGAGTATGGGGTCTGGAAGAACTACTATGGCAGGGCTAACCAACCAGTTGCGTAAACCTTGGCTCTAGATGATTGTCACTGTTAAAATGACATCCCTACTCCTTGTGCAAAAATTGGAAAAAGGGGTTGTTGATGGATGGATGTGGATGGATGGATCATTTAAAAGCTGGCATGTGAGTTAGACTCAACACATATGTAAATGATGGACTCAGGCATGGAGGAGTAACACATAGATGTATAAATCCAGCACTATGAGATATGGTGTTCATTTGTTCTGACCATCAGGATTTATTGGTGAATAGGAGCTCCAGATAAGCTAATTTGCTACAAATAACAGCAATCTTAATTGAATGATCAGAGCTGCTGGCCATTCGTGGAGAGACTGCCTGCAACATTGAATATCATCAACAATGCATCACAGGCAGGTTTACCAACAATTAGCATACCATCTTCATCTTGATCAAGACATTTTTGACCACGAGTGTGTGGATGAAAACACCATACAGGAGTTATCAGACATGCACGGTCTATTCAGTGACTCAAGGGGGACTGCCCATTCATATGTAGCATAAATTATCATTGCTACTAAGGCCGTTAAACAAACAGCTGAGAAGATGCTAAGAATTTCACAAGCATCGGTCTTGCAGATCCCACACCAGTTCCCTGACATCATGCTGCAGCATGTGGAGAAGCATACATGGTTTCTATGGACAGCAGAGGACAGAACTGACATTATGCTCACATTATTTTACATGGATTCTCCCCCAGTACATACAGACATGCCATTATTTATGTACAAGGGCCACTGAGTACCGTGTGACATGCCTTGCACTATATGTACATAGGCAACGATGTGACTCCAACAACATGATATTTACCTGTCATGCCCTTGCGGTGCATTCACTCTCATTCATGTATTCACTTTCATTGGTGAGCCTCCCCATCTGGACATGTTTCTGTCATGGAAGTTGTGTACTTTGTCATGGGGAGCCTCCCCCCACAGCTGGACATTTACCTACCATTCCTCTATGCTATGTTACCTCACCCTCATGTTCTGTTTCTTATGGATGTGCAGTTCAGTACAGAATTACATTACTAGGCATCTTGCCTTCTCTCATTATGTCTGTATTACAGTTCAGTGTTTTCTCCTCTATAATCCTATTCCTGAACTGCTCATGTCAAAGCAGTCTGCCATAATATGGTGACCTTGCTTGTTATCATATTAAAACCAGCTTCATGGCATGTTATTACAATAGTAATTTGGTGAGACTGTCTCTGAATCACTGTCATAAGGCATTGCTCTGTGATACCCAGTTAGTGCTATCATGCTTGCCCCTGCCTTTTCTAGACCTAATAGGATACATGTATGCTATACTTGTTCATGGAGTCTGCAAAAGCTATATTGATATTCCTCTGCACTAGTGATACATTTGTTGGGGCATCAATGCTGTTCAATGATGAACATCATGTGATTTTTTATGGTGCAGCTGTGCACATAAGTCTATTATTCTCCTCCTGATGATCAGTAGAGTGGGTATATTTTTCAGTATCTGCTGCATAAGGGCCATTACATAAGGTGCATGTGTGGCACCACTTTGTTGGGAGTGTTGTGAAAGATTAGAACACCATCACACATGTTAGCTGCCTTAGTCTTTTGAGCCACAGAAGCTGCTTAAAACTACACCTGTGCCCTACATCAAACCCAGGACCATTGCACCTGAAGAACAGTGCATCAACCTGCCAAGCCGCACAGTCAGTGTTGAGTTGCACTAATAGCATCACCCATTCACAAAACAATGCATGCATTAGTATAACGACCTGCAGTTCTGTCTCCATGACCTGTTTCACATGTGAGATGCAGTGGCAAATACCATACTTTATTTTTCCTATTATTTGTTCATTTTCTTTCTTTTTTGACAAGTTTACAGTCTAGGGACTTCTCCCCTGTTTCTTTTACAGTATCCCAGGGCAAAAGATCAACAAGGAAGCCTGTTTCAAGACAGCTGACAGACTCTGCAAGTGGTGAGTTACATAAGGTATGTTCATGACTACACTTGGCAATTGCAGTTATGTCCATAACATACATGTGTACTAATGTGTTTTATTTGTTTTTATTTTTCTCTTCTTGATTGTTTCCCTCTCTCTTCAGGTCCTGTTGTAATGCATGTTTTGGATGTGCAGCAAACACTTGGGTCTGCACTAGTAAATGCAGCCAGTGTTGAACCACCAGCAGTCAGCAATGCTGCATCTTATCAGGGGGATACAGGTCACCATGCTGAAGGTAACTTGGAGGTCTCAGTGGTGGGCTCCATAACTGCCTCTCAGGAGAGAAGCACTTTTGAAACTATTTTTCTTAGTTGCCCAGAGGTTTTCTACTTGGTCAACCAGTTCCTGTTACAGGGGCTGGCTTAGCTGGATATGCATCTGAAATTGAACACCCACATTCATACCATAGAGTGCCTCCTGCTATGACTGACAGAGCCATGTAATCACTTGGCCCTGGCCATTGGATCACCAAAGACAGAGCCTGCCCATGACAGCAGCCATTGAGATGACTAATGTTTTAGTGGGCTGTCCTCTGTACTGAACTGAGAGGCTTCCTATATCCCACCTTACCCCACTTCTTGTGTTCACCTCCTCTATGTGTCATTTCTTATACCCTGTTTGTTGCTAAACCTCTGCATCACCAGTTATCTTCCCTCTGTATTTCTGTGCTGCTCTACTGTCATTTCCACATTTGTGCCCATATCGTCCCTGTCTGTTTCTGTATTTTATCTTTGTTTGTCTGCCCTGCTAACTTTCCTACTTTCTCTAGCCTTGGCACAGAAGCTATTTGTTATCTTTCCCATCCACCCTTCTTCTTCAAATATATAAAATGAGAACCCATTCCAAAAAATATGATCTTCTTTCTCCTACCTATAATTCCTTATTATTACCACTGTGTATATTCCTCTGTTTTCTGTTCTTCCTTTTCTACCTTAATTGCATCTCCCTCTCCTTCTCATTTAAATAATTAACTCTGTTAGCATTTTGCTTTCTCCTGTGGTCTCTTCACTCTGCAATTTGTCGCTAAGTGGTGCTTCATAGCATAGATATATATATATATATATATATATATATATATATATATATATATATATATATATATATATATATATACACACATGTAGCTTCAGGTATGCCATTTTACCCCTCTTGTCATATTAGTTATGTGACTGATAATTATTAATTATTGTGAATATTTTATAATTATTAATTATTGTGAATCTTTGATTCACTAAGCCAGGTGAGACTGTAGGTCCTTAGAGCAACTTTTGAAAATTGTAGTTCATTAAATTACACTGTGCTGGTCTATGATAGCCAGTGCTGCAATTTGTTTTTCTCCACTGTAGTGCAATCATGGAGTTATCAGATATATCTATCTATCTATAGAGATAAAGTAGCAAATCTATCCTTAGGTACTTAAAAACAGTCTGTATCATCACAATCAGAATGATGCAAATCCAGTAAAACTAAATCAATATACTTATAGGTAATGTAAACGTCTTTGTCAGTCACTGGTTTGTACACTGTTTCTTCATTTACAATTCCATGCATTTATACATATATCTATTTACAGTGAACCCCCTAGTGTCTACTTTTATAAATTTAAGTTTTTTTCTAGCTGTAAGTTCTTTTCGAACTTTGTTTTCATCTGCTTTTAAATATACTTTTTTGTAGGCTTGATTAATTGTATACTGATGACTTTTTTCAGGAAAAAAGTCTCAAAAATACACACAAAAGGCAAACTGCTGCATTAAAAGAGCTTGCGTATTATCAGCTAGTGTTGTTTGTCTAGAAGATACTGAAAATGAAGTTTTCAAATGTGCTGCTTTAAGCCCAGTATGGGATCTACTAAGTTTACTTTATACACACACAAAAAAGCAATAAACTTTTTCTTAAACAAACTTTAATATACACTGCAGCATGAACACACATTCATGTGATTTTAGTCCCTTTCTCAACATAGACAGAATGCGTTGGAGGGATACGTATGTATCACAGAGAATACCTCTTTTATAGAACAATTTCCACACCACAAAAGTGAAGTACTTCACATACTCTAGTCAAATGTAATTTGGATGGATGGCTGGGAGACTACAAATTCACCCCAGTTTATCACCCATATCCCTCATGTGTAGCAGCAACTGGTAAATGCCCTAACATATCCCTGTTGTGTCTGTACTCATATGCAGCATATAAGGTTTAAAAACTAAATTGGGGATGTAAAGCTAGGTTTCTTAAGATCCTCATAGATAAATACTCTAGTAAGTACATATGAACTTATTTGTAAACTGAAACTAACTAAAATTAAACATCTTGTAAATTCATTTATAATTAATGATATACTTTCCTTCTCAGTCTAACTCTGCCACTGCCTTTGCTATCTGAGAAATTCCAATCAATATAATGTCCTCTCTGTTGCTTCCTCTCTGGGTCTATATTGAATGTTCGAACATTCAAAATTTCGGGTCTCATATGGTTGTCACCATATGATCGGATTTTTGAATGTTCGAACATTGTAACGGAGATCTCCATACAGTGTGGAATGGGAAGATTTTCCTTTTCTGCACTGTAGTACAATCTCAGAGTTGGTATATTTAAAGAGAGGGGGTGTGGGGGGTGCAGGGAGGCTAGCACCCTTGCTTAGAGTGTTCAGGTAGGTGTTTTGTGTAGTTTATTTTTTTTCTTAGATATTCAAACTTTTGAAAGTTCGATCATATGGTGTTGACCATATGACAGTCAAACTTTCAAACGTTTGATTATCTAATATAGACCCTCATCCCCTGTAGCTTTGAGAGGCTCTCTTGACTCCATAGGCCTGTTTAAGGACCTTGAGCTCCTCTAGCAGCAGGCCTTTGAGATCCTCTCAGTACAGTGGTCAGGTTTTGCAGTGCTCAAAAGAAATTCTTAGGACCTTTCTTCTTTAGCCTTATTTAGCTGCAGGATAATGAGTGACAGTAAAACTGATGCTGGGACTGGGAGGAGTGTATGCTTTTCCACTGCTATTGCTATATGTTATTGTTATTGTCCTTTTGGTCCCATAAATATGTTTGTGCTTTTTTATTAGAAATAGCTGCTTTGTGGATATATAATGTGATTAAAATTATGCTACAGTCCTCCCCAAAAAAGACGTGACACTCTCCATCAGCTTTTTTCTGTTTGCATATATAATTGAGGTAGCACGTGGTCATTTCTTACTCATAACCATTAGTAATTCACACCCTGACTTATCATAAAAATATGATGTTCCTTAAGCAAGATGTCAACTATAGAAATGTCATTTGGAAAGCTAGACCATCCACTGCTTTATGTACTTGTCTGACTTTAAGACTTTCAAAGCATATTTTTTTCATGTCAGAGTTTTACATTTAAACAACTTATTTTCCAGGTGTGTAAATTTTCTTTTAAATCACTCATAGAGTCACTGCTGGCTGATTATAATTTTATTTATTTATTTATTTTACAATTATTTATTTTACATCTGTTGACCGGGATAGTCCTACTGGATACATGTCCATTTTCAGTGGAGGCCCGGGGAGAAAAGCTCCACACACAAATGTGATATATACAAACCAACAGACAGACAGTTATACAATAACACAATGTTTATACAATTTTAAAATCAGAATTGAGCACTATGCAAGTGTGGGACACAAGATAGAAGATAGAAATATGAAATTCTACATTAGCGCATTTAGTGTGCATAATACATTTGTGGCATAGTTCTTGAGTCATAGAGATGGGGCTAGTCAGGATTAGAGCATGGGCAAAGCCAGTGTGATTTAAAGTATTTTTCAGACTTTCTTTGAATAGCATAAGTGAGGATTCTAGAGTAAGGTCAGCGGGGAGTTGATTCCAAGTTTTGCTAACTGAGTTGGCAAACAAGGCATCACCAGCAGAGTTGTTGTATTTGAATGTATGGACCATTAGCCTATTGGCTGAGCGAAGCTGTCTGAGGTTACTATATGGGCTGACAATATTTTTGAGTGCTGGTGTATTATCAGGGTGGTAGAGTGCTTTATGAGCTACTATGAGCTGTTTAAACTATAGTAGGGAAGGTAGATCAAGCCACTAGAGATGATTTAGATTCCAACAGTGGTGTGTCCTAGTGGCAAATCTAGTGATGTGGTTGTAACAGCAGGATAGTTTGTTAATTTCTGTTTTGTGCAAGTTTGTGAGTAGATGGGAGGCATTATGTGGGTAGATAGGAGATGAGAACGGGCAATAGCAGATCTTGCAAGAGGAGTGAGGAAAGGTTTGAGCTTGTAAAGGGATTCAAGTTTTTTGTTTATGTTTTTCATGGTTTGATTGACATGTACATTGAATGTTAGGTTATTGCCTAGTATAACCCCAAGAGTCTGGTTTGGGCTTCAGGGGAGATATTCGTCACATTATTAGATATTATGGTAATGGTTGGAGGGTTGGACCTGTGAGTGGGAGTGAAAAGGAGCAGCTTAGTTTTTTTAGGGTTTAATATCAGACAGCGATTAGTGAGCCAATTTTCAACAGTGTTGAAAGTACTCTTGGTTAATGTTAGTAGATCTGCTTGTGAGGTGGCTGGGCAAATCAACGTTGAGTTGTCTGCATATTGAATACATGTTGCTTTAGGGATAATGGTGTAGAGTGCTGGTGTATTATCAGGGTGGTAGAGTGCTTTATGAGCTACTATGAGCTGTTTAAACTATAGTAGGGAAGGTAGATCAAGCCACTAGAGATGATTTAGATTCCAACAGTGGTGTGTCCTAGTGGCAAATCTAGTGATGTGGTTGTAACAGCAGGATAGTTTGTTAATTTCTGTTTTGTGCAAGTTTGTGAGTAGATGGGAGGCATTATGTGGGTAGATAGGAGATGAGAACAGAACGGGTCCTAGAATAGAGCCCTGTGGAACTCCTAAGGTGATGGGTAGGCAGGATGATAGCTTATCTTTCCATAGGAATGCCTGTTGACATCCAGATAGGTAGGATTGAAACCATTGAAGAGAGTGGTTGTTTAAGGAGAAGGCTTTCAAGGTATGGATGAGTAGCTGATGGTTAACCATATCAAAAGCCTTGAATAGATCAAGAAAAAGTGCAGAGGAAAGTAGGTTGTTATTACAGCTGTAGTTAATGACATTATAGGTTCATAGGTTCATAGGTTGGTACTAGGCTATCAGCCCTAGGGCCTATACAAGCCTAGCAGTAACAATTCCTGGCTATTTCTTCCCACACTATTTACTTCCCTGGACCCCTGTCTAGCAGGGTGACTGACACGATCCCCGGGGTGAATTTCCTTTCTCCCATCCAATCGTCAAGGTTCCTTTTGAAGAGGGCCAAAGAGGCACTCTGCTTGACATGTATGGGCAATCTATTCCAGAGTCTGGGGAGTCTCTGGGTCAGGAACTTATCCCTCCAGCATGTTTTGTTTATTGTGATGACAAGGTTTAGATCCCTGGAGCGTGTGGCTCTGAGGGATTGGGATTTCTATAAGTGTAGCATGTCCAACAGCTCTGGGTTTGACATGGCCTTGTATGTTAAGCAGAGATCGCCTCTGAGTAGACGATATGCGACAGAGTATAGCTGGAGTTTTTTAAGGTGGTCAGTGTAGGGCATCTGCTTTAGGCCTGTGATTCTTTTAGTGAGGTATTTCTGCTACCTTTCCAGTTGTTGCAGATGTCTTGAGAGGTACATACCAAATGGGGCGTTGTATTCTATAATGGGTCTAATGAGGGATGAGTGCAGTGGGACAATGACTTCCTTTTTTCTGGATGAAAAGCCCTTAGTGATGAGGTGTGCCACATAGAAGGATTTCCTGACTGTTATGTAGTTATCGAAGGTGAGACCACTGTCCACCTGTGTCCCTAAGTCTCTTATCACACTTTCGGTGTTTAGTGTACTACCACCTATGTGGTAATTCATGGATACATGTTTTTTCCCAAAGGGGAAAACTATACATTTCTTGGCATTGAGCTTGAGCCCATGCCTCTGGCACCAAGCATCTGTTTCTGTAAGGCCCTTTTGTAGAATATCCACATAATTTGTGGATTCAATAATGGCTCCCAGTTTGCAGTCATCTGCGAAATTTGTTAGCCAGAGTCCCTTAGTGTTGGCCTGTACTTCAGAGAAGTAGATGCCAAACAAGAGCGGTCCCAGGACTGAACCCTGAGGTACTCCACTTGTCACTTGTCTGGAGCTGGATTTATAGTCGGCTACTTTTACAGTGTGGGTTCTATCAGTAAGCCAGTTAGCAACCCATTGGGTGACATAGGGATTAATGCCCAGCTTAGTACGTTTATCTATGATTCCAGAGTGGGGGATGGTGTCAAAGGCCTTGGCAAGTTCTAGATAGGCTGTGTGGACCACCTTACCCTAGTCCATGGCTCTGGAGACTGATTTGAAGAAGTCAGTCAGGTTTAGGAGACAAGATCAGCCCTTCACAAATCCAAACTGGGTGTGGTCCAGTGTTTTAAGGTTGCCAATGTCTTTGTTTATAAGTTCCATGATAATACGCTCCATGGCCTTGCAGATAAGGCTTGTCAGACTGATGGGACAGTAGTTTCCAGGATACAAGGTTGATCTCCCCTTGTGGAGTGGGATAACTGTAGCTCTGCGCCACTCAGTGGACATGAAACCTGAGGTGATGCTATGATTAAACATGACACTTAGGTGAGGTTCCAGTTCAGATTGTAGTTCATGTAGTACACAGCCCGGGATGTCATCTGGTCCCATGGATGCTGTATTCTTAGCTTTTGAGAGTGCGTTTTTTACCTGTGTGGCCGTTATTACCGGAATTTGGCAGTCTTTCAGTATTGAGATGGGCCATTTAGGGGGTGAGAGGGGGGTGAAGTTGGTACTGAATCGATCTGCCAGGATATTGGCAAGATCCTTGGGATCAGTATATTTAATGCCATTCTGTTTTAGCTCAGAGCAGATCTGAGCATTGCCATTTAGATTCTTGATATAGTTATAGAATGCCTTGTGGTTGTCTTTGGAATGTTTGGCAATTTTATTTTCGTAACTAGTTTTGGAGGATTTTATGTGAGATCTCAGTTTCTTACTGAGGCTGGTAAGGGAGTTTTTTGCATCCTGGGATTTTCCTCTTTTCTGCAACAGTTTCTTCCTTTTGTTGTAAAGTTTGTTTATGTCAGGGGACTACCAGATTGGCTTCCTTTTTTTGGATGAGAGCATCTTGGTTCTATTTGGGATGGCACAATTCATGCATGAGTGGATGTGCTCGTACAGTGCCTTAGTGTAGTATTCAGCAGTTGAACTTTCAGTTCCCGTCTGCATGGGTGTCATGAAGTTTGTCATTTCTGACTTGAGTAGCATGAAGTTGGCTTTGGAGAAGTTTTTTTATGGGGGTTTCCTTACTGGGGGGTGGGGGTGGGATGTGGAGGTTAAAGGTGATTAGCTTATGGTCAGATATGACTAACGAGGGGGTGACCATAGGAGTGGAGCATCGATTTCCCATTAGAGACAGAGAGAGAGAGGAGCTGAGGTGGTACTGTGGTATGGCCTAAAGCCGTGCTGAGAGTCAGCCTGAAGCTTACCTTGTATGAGGTGGTACATAAGTTGTTTATGGACACATTTTTCCATAATTTTAGCTAGTGGAGATAGAATGGCTATGGGTCTGAAGCTTGATAGTTCAGTGGCGCTGCCTCCTTTATGGATGTTTTCTAAATTGAGGGAATGAAAGTTTCGGATAGGGTTCTTTTGATCAAGACTGAGATAGGGTAGTCTATGACATCAGTAGCTTTTTGCAAATACTCTGCAGGGATGAGGTCAGCAGCTAGAGTGGTAGGCTTTAATTTCTTGATAAGACTTTGGATTACTGTGGTAGGGACAGGTTGAAAGCTAAAGGAGGATATGGTGTTGGGTATATCATTATCTAAGATAGACCAGGTGGGAGTGAGTTGACTGGCCAGGGATTGGATAGTTTCTGTGAAGAAGCTATAGAAGGTATTTGCAGTGTCTACTGGCAATTTGTGGGTAGAAGCTAAAGGGATGGGAGTAGAAGTATGTCCTGGGTGGAGAAGCTTGTTTATACCAGCCCAGAACTTTTGGGGTTTGTTATGTTTTTTTTTTGCAGATGGTAATAGATGTTTTTCTTGTCAAGGATAATAGATTTGTTTTGGTATTGTTCCTTAATTGTCTATATCTAAGTTGATCTTGTGAGTGTTTTGTGGCACGCTAAGTGGCCCATGCTTTATTTCTAAGTATGATTTTATATTTTGTGTCTTTTGAAAGCCAAGGTGTTGTTTCTGTTTTGGTTCTAATGGAGCAGGTATGGGCATAAGAGTTGAGGTTGGTAAGGAATTTAGTACTGAAGTATTCCACTGCATCATCCAGTGGAAGTTGTTTTAGGAGAGATCAGTTGCATGCCCTGAGCTCATTTTGGAAGTTGGTAAGGTTAAAGTTTTTATTGGTTCATATTGTTTTGTATGTGGGTAATTGGGGGTAATCGGCTTTAAGCTTAATTATATAGGTGAGGCAGTGGTCACTTAGGTCATCGGGCAGAGCCCTGGACTTGTACAACTGGGGATGGCCATTGATAAGTATCCACTCTAAGGTACTTTCTTTGTTATTGGATTTATTGAGCCTGATGGGTGTGGAAATGACCTGTGAAAACCCATACAGGTTAATGTGGTTAGTAAGAGATTCAGAGGAGCAGGAGCTCCAATCAATGTTAAAATCTCCAAGAACAATGGTTTCTTGGGGGTAGTTACTAGATAACCATTGCAGGATGTCTTCTAGTGTGCCAACATTTCTACCTGGGGGAATGTAGACACAGACAATGTATCCACATTTGTTTTTGTTAATTTGAAGTTTAGTAATGAGAGTTTCAGCATTATTAACTCGGGGTGGTTGTTGTGTAGCTGCAATAACTGTTAGGTTAGATTTGTAGAGTACAGCAACCCCACCACCTTTCCTATTGGCTCTGTCTAATCTAAGTATTTGATACCCTGGGGGTATTACCTCATTATCTTTAGTTGCAGGTTTTAGCCAGGTTTCAGTAAGACATAATATGTCTGTGGAATGAACTGCTAGGAGGGTGTGCAGGTTGTGAACTTTATTATATAAGCTTCTAATGTTTAGATGACAGGCTAGGAATGAGTTGGGGTGCCTATTTGACAGAGTAATATTGGTAGGGTTATTAGTGTGAGAGCTAGGTGCGGCAGTTGAGGCTGGGCCAGGGTTTGGGTGAATGTCTCCATGCTTTGTGAGGTTGTAGCATAAGTTAACTAAGAGTTTATGTATTTTACATAAGAGTTTTGGTAATGTTTGGTTTTCTGGGTGGCACAATAGAGTCTTATGGGTTGGTAATATTTAGGGCAGTGTTGTTGGGTGAAAGGGGAGTTGAGAAGCGATTAAACATTTGGTTATGAATCAAGATATATAAGCTGATACATTTTCATCTAGCATTTTATGTTCTGAATAAATCTAGTATATTGTATTGTGGACAAAAGTGCCAAACTAGTAATAAGTGGTCTTTTGTTATGATTTATTTTTGTTTCTTTTGCTCATTTTCTGGTTGTGAGTTGTGTTGTTTTTGGTGTTTTACTATATATTTGTTAGGTAACACAATATCCTAAATTGGAATTTTCACTTAATATCATCTGACTATATTTATAACGGATACTTCCTCAAATTACCAATTGCACAAAGTGTAACAGTAAAATACACTAACGGTTGAGTCTTCCTTAACGGGCTATCAAGATGTTGACAATAAGGCATCTTAGAAGCCTTTCAACTGTTACCCATCTCTGTTTTCTCTGATTTTCTTAAAATCAGCCTACCTTATTCAAATTCATTCACTATGATTTTTCTTAAGCCCCATATGAGTTCCTTACTCATGCAACACACCTTACACTAATCAGTATGCGTGAAGCCATTTTTCCTGTGCTTTGCTATCTTGTATATTACCTACTTTGCTGCCATTTGTAGCTTAACCTAACCACCTTTTCAGTCTTCCAACTCATGCATTCCTGTTCACTGCTAACAGCAAAACTACCACTTCATTGATATCCACTTCTCATATGTTTTTATTATTATCATCATTGAAAACAAGTGGCTGTGGATTGATGGATTTATTAATGTCCAACCGTTTGTAACTCCAAAGGCTTTAGCACACCAGGTCTTACTGTCTGCAGCAGCTTCTTTGAGTTTCTGCAAATTCATATTCTTTATTTTAATGATGTTGTCTATCTATCTTAGCATCCACATATCCCGTCTTCATTTGCTTTTGATTTTTTCCCAACTTCACTGTCTTAAAATCCTGTCTATACATTATGTATCCAAAGTAAGCGTTTTAGATTTACTATCAAACATTCTAGTGGACAGTATGAGTCCATTTCCTTAACTATTGATTGATTTGATATTATTGCAGCCCATGGAATTTTCTGCAATAAGCTCCAAAGCTTTGATTTTCCATCTCATATACTTGCTTGTGGTTTGATTGCCATAGCCATATCTGTTTACTGGAAAAAACATAGCTTTAACTACTATACAGAACTTAGTTGACTATGGCTTTGCTTTTTATTATCTTATACTACCCACCTAAAAACAAACATCTTTTTTAATTTAGAGAATGCAGTCAACATCCACTGAGATCCCTGAGCCCAATAAATAATACTTTCAGCTGCCTCCCCTTCTTCATTTGCTGCTTCATCCCACTGTATTTGAAAATCTCCGATATGGGATAACTGATGTAAATTTAGTGGGGGAGTGAATAGCTAATCAGCCTTCATGGTTTCGGTTTACCATCAATAGGCTATTCAGTTTCTATCTTCTATCTGTCAAGAGTGGTATGATCTGCATTTCTGAGGTTATCAGTGCTTCTTCAGGTGGTTGTAATTCTAGCATCTAATTTTTCTAACCCAGTATTTTGCATGCTATAGTCAGCAAATAAGTTAAGTAATCGGGGCAATAGTATGCAGCCTTGCTATCCTCATTTACCAGTCTTGCACCATTGAGTCATTTTATGCTTATTTCTAACTTTTGCATCTTGTTCTGCATATAGAGTCCTCAGGGCAAATTAAATTACCTTGTATGTCTATTTCTCTAAGAATGTGCCTTGTTTTATTATGCTTTAGATGGTCAAATGCTTTAGAGTAGTCAACAAATCAAACGTAAATATTTTAATGGAACTCCCTTAATTATTCTCTTTTATCAAGTTAATAATGGTAGCTTGATTTGGTGCTTCTTCCACTCCTAAGACCTGCTTATAAGTCTGGCAGTCACTGGTCCATACAGGCTCTTGGGAACTACCTGTCAGTGTATGAAGAAAAAGTACAGTTACTCAATAATGTCACCACCTTTTAGCATTGCCCATTGTGGACTGGAATACTAACTGACTTTTTGGCCAGTGCTGTTTTTTTCTGGATTTGCTGGAAGATTATGTGTTATACAATAATGGTATAATCTTGTGGGGTTTTAAACAATTCACCTAGAATTATGTTACTTTCAGCAACATTGTCAGTAGCAAGGATTGCTAGGGCCAATTTAAATTCAATTTCCAGGATCTCCATTATATGTATTAGGGATATTAAGATACTTCTAAAATAGTTCTCATGTCTATTTCTGCCATCTTTTCATGATACAGTTAGCTTTGTCTGGGTTTCTCCTATGCTTGTCTTTGTGCCCATTTTTTACATGGAATACTCCCTAAGTATTGTTAATCCACTGTAGAGATTTCTTATATTTCCTGTTCTCTTATCATTCTTCTTGTTTTTCTGTTTTTCTGCTGTTCATGTAAATCTGAGGGACATGCCACAGACACTATTTAGCCAGAGATGGCAGGAAGTCAATTCCCCTCAACTTTTTTTCTCATCTGGAGCAAAAGAGCAGCACTAAATCTAAGCTGGCTCCTGAGAAGTGGTTCACTGGTGCCCAAGAAATCAGCAGTCCCAAAAAGCTGAAACATCAATGTCCCCTGCCTCCTTCTGTCAGTAGGAGCAAACGTGCCCCTCTAGTCCCAAGTTAGTTCTTCTGAAACAGTTGCGAAATTATCTCCAGTGATATGCACTCTCATCACATATGTTATAAATGTCATAACTAAGCTGAAAACAGAAGTAAATAGTGCAAGTTTAATAGTGTACCCTTAGTGAGTGGGAATGTATGAATGGGCTAAATGAAATGTTATCATTTTGTGAAGCAGGCCTTCTTATTTTGATCTTGTAGTGCTGACAAGTACAACTAAATTAGACATGACTAGGAGAAGTTTCTAACTTAAAATTTGCATAAGGGACAAGAAACTTAAGACCCAATGACTTTAAAAACCCAATAGAATCATATTAGGCAGAGTGCATAAAATCCAAATAGTCACACAGCAGCAGTTTTAGCTTTCAGATCTCACAGATTAAACCTTGCCTTGTTCAGCTTACCTTAAATATAAATGCTGCTTGTCAGCTCTCTTTTGTGGTCAAAAAACAAAACACAATTGTTTGAAAACTCCACTAATCACACTAACCAAGATTTATCTTAAAGGACTACATGAAAAAATGAAACTGTTATGAGTAAACTATTACATTTAAGCTTGGCCTTGGGGCACAGAGGGTGATGTTTTTAATGGAACCAAGGTGTCCTAACCCTGGAGGAACTAGGTATGATGGGAGATGAGTGAAGAGGTGTGGCACACTCTCTTCACTTCTAGTCACTGATGGGTAGAGCAGCAGATGCTTGAGGAGCACATGGGAAGGTGCAAAGTTTACGGCGCAACTAAAGAAACCAATTCCAGTGCTTGAGAGAAGGGGGGTGGGGTCTGCTTGCTGGCAATGTCCTTAGAGGAACTGAAAGATGACCACTACAGACAGCCCATCACATGCCCCTCTTCTGCACTAAAAGCTGGACAACCACAGGGGAAATGTAAGGCCAAAAAATAAGCCCTAAAACTATGCGATGCCTGCTTAAATGACGTCCCCTGGTGGTTAAACCTCATACCAGTGATGAGGAAAAAATAAACCAAATGATAAACAGGGGGCTGATGGTAAAGAGACAGAACAAAGTCTTTCAAAACATAAACTAGAATAAACTGTAATAGGATGAGAGCATATGACAAGAAACAGTTTAATATACAAACTAACCAAGATATCAAAAATAATTACAGAACAACTATATCTGGCTAGTATCACAAATTAACCTTTACTCTTTTCTGATTACCTTAAGTAAAATGTTACTTCTCAGCTCCTCCTACTATTTTAGACAAGGTTAATAATTTTTCTAGTCAAAGAATGCAAAAAAATATTTACTAACTGACCCTAACCAAGATCATTCTTTTAAAACTCTAAACAACAAATTTAAATTAAAATAAATTGTGATAAAAGCAAAAGCCAAGAAGAAATGTAAGCATATATACAATAAACCAAAATATCCACCATATGGGCTGACCAGCCTTAAGCTCTGTTCTGTTTGTATTATGCAGGAATACCTTCTAATTAAATTTAAGAGAAACTACAGAAAGATAACCATAGCTATAGGATTCATATGGACCCATCATATGCCTCTGCCTTTTATGTCTACAAAGATGCTGTATAAGCCAATATCTTTATCTTTAAGCATGTTATATTCTTTGGATATCATTCTTATTTTTATATATATATATATATATATATATATATATATATATATATATAGTATATATTAAAAATCAAAGTCAAAGAGTTTTTGAAGTAATGCCGTCAATAACTATTATAACATTTGAAGACCCAAAATCAATTTGAGGGATTCAACTATTTGTAAGAATGATACTAAACTGTACAACAAGTTCTTTAGAAAACCTGTCAATGTAAACAAAATACTGTATTTTTTTTTCATATAGCCTGCTTATCATTCCACATGGACAGTTTACCTTGTCATTAGGAATACTACATATTATGATGTTTTGATGTAGAGAGTAAGAATATTGGAACATCAGTATCCCTTATGGCTGCTAGATAGATGGTTCAAACATAATGGATATGTAAGTACAATAAGTACATGTAGCCCTATGACTAACACTACAGAAAATGACAAGGTAACAAGAACTAGACAAGCCAGGGTTCCAAGCCAAGTCCTCCAACACTCTCTCTGTCCAACCAGTACTTTGTGTCCCTGCCCAAGTAGCTGACACACACACTCTTGGAGATTTGTTTTCACACACACACATACACACATGCACCTGGGAAAGGTGGGCATAGGTTTACTAGCTATGCCCCTTCTGCCCAGACTGTAAGGTAGTTATCACTGCCACCAGAACCCCTTATCAGCTACTTTAAGGCCCTTAACAAAGGGCGTTCAATCCTACTGTGTAATGTTACTGTTAATCCAAATGGTAGTTTGACCAAGGGCCAGGCTATTAGGAGTGGCCTGCACAATGTCAACAAATAAGCATGCAAGTACGCTAACAGCTTAAATATGTCTCACAAATATCAGCCACAAAGATAGGTTTAAATATATTTAATAATAAATAATAAAAGAACAAGAAAATACTCAGCAAATCATCATATGACTAATAAAATATCTCACTGAAACTAACCTCCTTGCACCAACACAACATGTTTTTCATCCAGCAACATAGCACCACCTGCTATTGTTTCTTTCACAGACACTGTGAACAAAGCCCTGGATTTTGGACTGCTGACATCAGTAATTCTATTAGACCTATCAAAGGCTCTTGACACAGTGTCACATCCCAAGTTACTTCAGCAACTCAATCCACCCTCAGATGGTTCATTAACTACTTAGCTGATAGCAGTGTATTAGATGGCAAGGTAGCCTATCTGAATATCAGGTAATAAAACAGAAGTTCCTCAAGGGTCTATTCTTGGGCCTCTCCTTTTTAATATTTTCATAAATAATCTGCATACTGTCTCCCTTCAAAGTATGCTTATCCAGTACCTCCACCATTATCTCCTCCTCAAATAATCTCCAGTACCTACTAAGTATGCACAAAACATCCAAAGAAACCTGCTTAAATGAAGGACAACTTCTACTTAATAATAAAAAAATAAGCTATTGCTATTCTGAACTAAACCAGTCTTATAAGGCTTCAAGATATACTCACAAGACAACACAAAAATTGAAATAGTAACACATGCCAAACTATTAGGTATTACTTTAGCCAGCAAACATACCTTTGAAAAACACATACTTAGTATGATAAAAAAGCACATGTTAAACTTGGCAGACTCTATAGACACAAACTTTACATGGACAAGCCCACCAAAAAGACACTTGTAAATAGCCTCCTGCTCCCATCCCTCTTATATGAGGCCTGCATTTTCACCAACCTCCACCAGTCACTTAAAAATAAATTAAAATCATGCTACCAGAAAATTGCCAAATTTGCAACTGGCATACCTTACCAATCACAACACTGTCAAGTCCTTAAGGAATTAAACTGGCTTGAATTCCAATACTACCTTGATTCTACCCAACTAACTCTAGCTCATAAAATAATTTACAAACCAGGCAGCTGTCCTACCCAACAGCACATCCTATAGCCATATTACCCATCCCATAATCTGTGATCCACTAATAAACATCTTTTAACCACTATCAAACCTAACAAAGGACCCAGTCAGAACCTTTACTCCTATGCCACTGCTAGGATATGGTATGCCCTTCTCCTGGCAATCACCCTGCTAGATTCATTAAAAGCATTCAAATTATCTTTAAAGAAATACTTCCTCAACAATCAGATCTGTTCCTGTGCCCAGAATTATAAGCCACCATACATTTTCATATGTTTCTTTTTTTTTCTTCTTACCCCCATTTTCTTTCCCTCTGTCTTCTTACCAACCTCATCACTAAATAATATACTTCCTCTCTTTCTATTTTCACTTTTAAACCACTATGCTAATATAACATTTTTTCCACACCACATTTCCATTTTATATTTTACCTTCCCTTCCCTTTTATGTCTAACACCTAAAAGCCCTATTTTTCTTTTCCTATTCACTGTTGCACTACTACCTCCCTCCTCCTTCTCTCAAAATTGCACAATTCAACTGTTACCATCTACATTATCAATTCAAAAGTTTTTTTGAATATACCTTGACAAATCATATGATAATTTTTGTCACTTTGTGCCTAGCATATCTATTAAAGTATGTAGCAACTCTGTCAATTGTTGACCTATGTATACAGTAGCTGTAAATTTTATTAACACCTGTACTACTTAATCCATATAATTTGCTTTGTTAAAACTGCTTAATGCCTTTAACTATGTATATATTTTAGTAGTGGAGCTTTTCTCCCCAGGCCTCCACTAAAAATGGGTTCCTGAACTAGTGCACTTTCCCAGTCAACAATTGTCAATAAATAAGCAAACAAATAAATAAATAAATAATACCCTATCCATTCACCCTCATTTTACTCGAGCTCACTCTATTCCACTACCCTACACTTAATTCCCATCCACCCTACATCAACTATATTTATACTTAACTTGCTCCACCCATTCCTCTTTTCCATCTGTTCACATATATTCACAAACACTATCTCTCCAACTCCACCTCCACTCTTGATCTTTCCTTCCTTCAACTATCACACTTCTTTCTTGTTATACTTCTCTCTCTCTCTCTCCTTCTCTCTCTCTAAGTCAAGCAGTCTACCATTTACCTTTTACCTAGTTGATCCAAATGTTTATTTTCATTATAATAACCTTCTATCAAGGAACAGTTATAATTCTCTCCTCTCCGATAGTATCCCTTTCTATCCATTTACATATGACATCTGTTTACAAAATATTGCTTACTATACACACAAGTACTGTCACAATTTCCATACCAATTTCACAACATGCTCAAAGCTACTACAATATCCCTTCTAGCTTGCTTACTATTACTCTCCTAAATTCCCCTAAAATCAAACTACTGCATGCAAACTCTAATGCCTTTACTTTTAAGTTTCAAATCTTCCTAATAAACAACTCTATCTTGATCAAACACTTCTTGTCATTTATCTCTTATCCCTTTGTTTGGAGATATCCACCCAAACCCAGGTCATTTCCACTCACATACAACCATATACCAAACCAAAAAAGTTTGGTTACACTTAAATTTTGAAGCATCTGCAATAAAATAATGGTCTTTTGTGCTTGATGTCTTAGCCACCACAGAAGCATGACTTAAACTAAAAAATAAATGATTCTGAAATTCTACTTCATTGATATAACATAATCAGGGCAGATAGAGCACATAGAAATCTGGTAGAATTGCATTGTTTTATCCCAACTACTGTACTTTTAATTCATACTTAAATCCTATTTCAAAAATTGGAAATGTTGAGCTGCTTATCACCTTCTTAAAGGTAAATAATTTGAAAGGTCTATGTATAGGTGTAGTTTATATTCCACGGGGACAACATTTTCCAGTACTAGAAGATATTCTGCCCTGGATATCAATAACATTTACAAACAAAACTGTTATTTCAAGTTATGTCAATATAAACTGCAAAAAATTAACATCAGACTTCCCAACTACAAGCAAAAATCTCTTTGGGTAACTCACAGCTCATTAAAATACCAACTAGATACATGACAAAAATTATAATTATTGTTCTATATTAGATTGGATTCTGGTCTCTTACCCAAGTAAGTATACTCTAGCTGGCACTCTCCCTGGCATCTTAAGTGACCATCTACAAGAATATACACATAGAAACAATTCCCACATCTCAAAAGAACATCACTATAAAACGAGCCATAGCCTAACTAAATTCAACCAAAAGTCCTTACTTAATACATTAAAATCTACAAACTGGTCTGTATGACAGACCCTACATGTTGGTGATGTAGTAAATTATTTTAGTACTACATTTATTAATATCCTTAATGGCTTAACTCCCCTTAACTCAAAAAGAAGAAAAATCAACCACACTTCATGGTTATCAAAATCAACTAAACAATTAATGACACATAAGAATAAAGCATGTAAATAATGGCTAAACAAAAAGCCAGCACAAAACTATGAAACTATAGGCATTTTCTAAATCAAGTAAAAAAAAAAAGCAAGTTGCTAACGACAAAAAACAGATTTATACTGTCCTATAAGTCACTAACAAAAATAACCCTAAAATATTCTAGTAATCTGTAAATTCACTAGTTAATCCAGGAAACAAGTGACCCAAATCCACATCGCAATAAAGCATGATAAAGCATCTCCTCAAGCTGCCCCTATATTTAATACATATTTCATTGATAGTATAGCTAACCTAATCACAAATAACTGCAACCAACACACATCCTCACATCTAGAATTAACACCATTCCAACAACACATCTCCCTGAAATTACAGTTTCTATTTCTCATCCATCTTCTTTCCAAAGTCCACACAAGACCCGGCCTTCAGCAACTTCTCTAAAGTTCTCATTACAACCTGTTTCTACAAATCTTACAAAAAAAAACCTGCTATATAAACTAAAACTCAGTTTAACCTTAGCAGATAACTTTCCAGATGAATGCCTTAAGCTATCTGTGTATGCCATAACTTACCCTGCGAGCATTTTAATTAATACACCCGTAACTGACAAATATGTCCCAATGGTAAGGGAAAAGCCAGTCACAATTCCCCTGCTTAAAGGAAGTGATTCCACTGAAGCATCTAATTTTGTCTCATTGACATTCTGTCACCTCTCTCCAAACCTTTAGGGATATGCAGCTATCACCAACTCCTCTGTTACCATCTTCAAAATGATCTTTTCACCCCCATGCAACATGGTTTCGGGCCATACCATAGCACTACAACAACTCTACATTCTTTCATGAACACTGTAAATAGTGTTAGAAGGTCTGGAAAAAATTGGCTCAAAATTATTTGTAGCCCGCTCAAAAGAACTTAATACTTTTCCCTACTAAACTTCAACCCCAGCTCTCTAATCTTAGTCTCTCCTCTTCCTTCATCAGTTGTTTTTCTATGTACTTATCTAACAGAGAACAGGCATTAAAATGGCCTGCCTACCAAAAATCACCATCAGTAGGTCATGAAGGCTCCATTCTTGACTCCCTTATAGCCTTAATCTAGCCTCTTATCAAACTTCTCTAATTCTTCATAAATCCACCCCCAAAATAATATGGATATTGAAATTGTTCCACACACTAAACTCTTAGATGTGATCATCGAAGAAAAATTAAAATTTGTTCTCAATCTCCAGAACAATGTATAGAAAGCAGCAAAAACTGAGGATGCTGAATAGGCATAAATTTTATTTAAAGACATCAACCAGAATCAGTCTTGCCAGTACCCACTTTTTACCTTCACTTTTACATGGGTTTCCTATTCTTATCAACCTCCAAATCCCACTTAAATAAAAATTGCATCTTGTTTACAGTAAATGGATTGGCATAATGGTTATGACACTTATCTCACAGACACATGGTAAAGGGTTTGAGTCTCACATTGAGAAGGACAGATATGCCTTAAAACGGCTTTGAAGGTTATTGACTTAGTAATCACTTTAAAGGCAAATTTGGATGGCCTGTAGCTGACCGGGTTTGCTGATGACTGCAAATTGGGAGGAATCACTGAGTCCCCCGACAATGTTAATATACTACAGACTACAGATGGGGTTGATGCCGACAAATGATTGGTGCCAAAGCCACGGCTTACAGTTAAATGCAAAAAATATATTATTATTCTCTTTGGGAAAGTTGATATCCCTACTAATTACATTATAGACTGTACCCTCCAAGTGTAGACCCAGTGGTGCATGATCTGGGTACTCAGGTTGATAGCAATCTGAATTTTGACCACCATGTATCCACAGTAGTAAGGAAATCCTTCCATGTGGCACATGTTATAAGTAAAGACCTCACATCTAAATCTAAGGATGTTATAATTCCATTATACTTGTCCCTCATCAGACCAATAATTGAGTACAATGCTCCCTTTTGCATATATCTCACCAGATGCCTGCAACAATTGGAGAGACCACAGAGGTTTTTCACCAAGAAATTACAGGGTGCACAAAACAAGTCTTACGTGGAAAGCCTGAAAAAATGCCACTGTATTCTGTCTCCTGCAGATTGCTAAAGGGTGACCTATGCCTGGCTTATGAGGTATCTCTGACCCGACCTTAATGGAGATGCTGCACATTCACAAATCAAACTGCAAGAGGGTACTCACTGCATGGACCTTAACCTAGCATCTGACATGAGCAGGTTATGCTAGAGAGGAAGATACATCTCCCTGTGACTGCCATTTCTCTGGAGAAAGCTTCCAGTTCATGTGAAACAGAGCCCTCACTGACCCTCATCAACCGCAACCTAGATCAATGGATTGGTGACTGCAAATTCACTCCTGGATAGATCCTTACCTCTGTGAACTTCACTCACCTAATCACTGACAATTGGGGCAACTCAGAATAAATATGGACAGGCTTGTAAGGGCTCTAGGGCTAGTAGCCTAACAACCTTCTATGAACTTATAAACCTATGAAAACAGCTAAATTTGCAACTCGTTCCACACACTATACCCATCAATGTAGTCCTCTATGATGTGGCTCAAATGACTGTAGCACATTATATATCTACATCTCATAATTGCTCATACTCATTGCCTGCCCCGCCCTCAAATCTGTTCTTCACAGATCTACTCCTATAAGATCACTAAGATCGTAAGACAGACTACCCTTTTCACTTCATAAAACTAATACATCTTTTTGAAAAAGACTCTTTTTCCTATTTTGTTGCTAAAGCCTGGAAAAATATTCATGTTATATCAGAGCAAACCCTAATCTCCTAGTCTCCAAACATGCATTAATATAATTCCTAAATAAAGCATGGATCTGTGCTGCTCTAAACCTAGGTAAGAATGACATCACCTTTAGCCTTTACCATTCCCAGTATCCCTTACTATTTTTTTTTCGCTTTTTTGTTTTTCTTATGTCCTGATATGACTTTTAGTAGATTTTGTCCATATCTCTAGATTTTATAGTCTTTTCCTTCTTTGTTTAATCTCCAGACACCCTTCCCTTTTTCACTGATGCCTAAACATCTCAGCACTCTTTTCTTTATCAGTTTATCATACAACTGATCCGTTGTTAACCCTCTTATATTCAACTGCCTTTTACTACATCTCCTTATTTACGTTTATGTTCAAATATCATTCTCCTCCTTTATTTCTTGTCTCACTAGCCTTCTCCCAATTTTCTTACCTAAATACTGCTCAGTCATTTTTGTCTGAAATAATACTTGCATTCACAGCTGCTAGTACATATTGCGTCCACTTTTAAATGTCGAAATTCCAAAATCTCGTCTTTTAAAAAAAGTACCCAAAACATCGAGATTTCAGAATCTCGACATTTAAAAGTGGGTTAAAAAAATAAAGAAAAAGAAACTGTTTGCAGGGGACAAGCCCCCCTGCACCTCCCACACCCCTCCTACTTAAATAAATCAACTTTGAGATCGCACTACAGTGAAGAGAAAGGTAAGTGTAACAGGAGCATTACTGTTCTTTTCACTGTAGCGTGATCTCGGAGTTGGTATATTTAAGTAGGGGGGTGCAGGGGGGCAAACACTTTATTGAAAGTCTGTCTTCTTTTTTTTAACATACTTTTAAATGTCGAGATTCTGAAATCTCGATGTTTTAGGTATGTTTTTTTAAAAAGTCGAGATTTTGGAATTTTGACATTTAAAAGTGGATCCATATATTATACATTATTATACCATTATTTATTTGATGGTGTTATTGTTATGTTATTTGAAGCTACTTTGGATCTTTTCTCCCAGGAACTCTGGTGAAAATGGTTACTTTGGACCAGATTGAACTTACCCTTTAAATGAATGTCAGCAAATAAATAAATATGCAACAGCTAAGCAGACAGAGACAAGTAGAAATGAGGCGTATAAAAACACCAGCGTGCTCTTACCCATGTACAGGTCAGTCGAAGACAGAATGTGTAAAGGCAAGGGAACTCACATCATTAATTGCACACTGCACAAGTGGGACAGGAAGCTTACTAAATAGCTATACAACATCTAAGCAGATCCAGACAAATAGATATTATGCATACAAAAACACCAGACTGTGCTTACCTATGCATAGGATGACCACTTTGTGCATCAGACTTATGCAACTCAAGACAGAATGTAAAAAGGAGAATGCACAACTGTTATCACTCTACAGTTAGGGAGGGGCTACAGGAGTGCAGGTTGTACACCGGGAAGTGTGTGGGTGTGTGCACTGAGTCTAACAAACTGCATAAGTGAATAAGTGCACATATGGGCAGTGTTTAAAGGTTTGAGGTGGGCGGGGTTAACTTGTTGGAGTCCCTGCCATAATGTGTGAGTGTGGGGGGCTGCTTTGGGCTGTGATGGTGTATGTGTGTATCTCTAGGGACATGGATTCAGCATGAGGGACAGCACTATACCATGGTCAAGACATTTGTGGAAGAAGGTGCAGCTTTCCATGTACGCCTTTGCATGGAACTGTCAGGAGCTGCTCTGGCTGACCCATGATTCTGGTAAGATGTCAGTGTGCTATCTGACCATGACTAACATCTGCTGGAGATGGTGTCAGCATAACAATGCTCACAACAATAGGGACAGTCTACACTAAGGAAAGGCTGTCCCTACTGTTGTGAGCATAACAATGCTCACAACAATAGGGACAGCCTTTCATTGGTGTAGACATATCCACAACTGATGTAGCAGTGGAAGTGCTTTTACTGCAGGACTGGGACCTCACTCATTTATTAGGTAGGCTAACATCTGAGCATGTAACAGATGACAGGCCTTAAGGACTGTCACTTGCCCCCAACAGGCAATCCAGAACAAACATTGTACAGTCATTCATCCTGTTAAATGAGTCACACACAAGGTTCATGCAGTCCTGTAAGTCAGTATGAACTGTCTGGATAACCCTCAAAACTTCTGCCGAGGCCTTGCTGGAGCTTGACTAGGCCTCTACAATGGCCTTGCACATACGTTGGGTGGCAGCTACTGACACACCAACCTCAGGGGGAGGGCTGTGACCATACCTCTTGCGAACACCATTACCAACTCCCATGTGTAAAACCTCCTGCCCACAATGGCTAGGGGCATATTTTGTTATGTATGTGCCTTGGGCCACCACACTTCCCTGATTGACACTGTTTCCATCAGCCTGCCCAGTCTCAGATGTTAATGTGTCATGGTAATATACAGGCAGAGAGACTGTGTCCATTATCTGAGGAAGGTATGTGTGTATCACACTCCCAGTATGCAACATATGCTCTGCAGCCCTGGACTTTGCCTGCTTATCTCCACCATCATCATCTGAGGCTAAGAATCCTCCAACATCTGACAGGGTAGTTCCTCACTGCTTGTGCCAGACAATCCTTTAGCAGTGAATACACCAAAATAAAACATATCTGATGTAAGTATGCACAACAACTACACACACAAGTTATATCCTTACAACTATTAATGAAGATAATTAAATATAGTGGTGCCCAAACCTTGTGATGATGGTTGTTGCACCTCAATGGCAGCTGTACCTATAAACAATAGGTGAGACAGATATTATAAACAGTAATTTGACTAGCAGCTACAAATGTAAGACATAGTAAAGGTAGGACTGCATACCTGAAGCATCCTGTAGAAGTCCTTTGGGGCCTATCCATTTCTGCCTCAACGTCCAGCAAGGCAGTGTTGGACTCTGAGGAGGTGGTACTGCATCTGAGCAAGGCCAGGAACTCCTCCAGCTGTGGCACAGTAGACTTCCCACCACTTGTATCCTTCCACTCCTTTGCCAAGGCCTCTGCTCTGAGGGTGTCATTATGGATCATGTCACTGGCTCAGTGTTGGATCATATCATAGTTGCGGCCATGGTCGCCCAAGATGTTGCCATCATTCACTACCTTTCACCAGAAACAGTCACAATAGGGCTTGTTGGTGTTTTGTAATGTAATGAGCCATCTACCATACAGACAGAGGGCCTGTAAAACCACCCGATTCCTAACATTAGTAAACTTAGGTTTTCAGTTGGATGTGCCACTAGCTGCATGTGCTTTAAGCATATCCTTTTTCTGTGTGAAAAAAGCTGAAATTAATAGTCAGGGTCCTAAATATGTACTACACATTATGACAATGCTACTATTAGATCACATGACGTGGTTTACTAGAAGCTGATGGCAACAGAAGGTATATCCTCGGAAAAATACCACCACAATTTTAGCCATTTCCATTTGTCATAACTAATCTACCAGCAACAAAAGAATAACAGGTACCTAAGTACAAGCTATCAGACACACAAGTTCATAAGGACAGCTGCAATAAACACACAGAGAACAAAAGTTTGCAGTAATTATCTTGTATAACCATATTTGAACATAACCCATATTACACTGGCACATGGCAACACACATTGCTTTACTGTTTTGTACTCCAGCCAATACACATGTGATGCAATGTAAGGCCTGCCGGTAGCTTTTCTTACTACAGTTACACTGGCACAAAAACTGAAACAGTCCTTGGAGCCTTACAAGCCCACAGCAATCATAAATGCTAACATTTCACAATGAAGCTCAGGTGTAGCAAGTGGCACATACCTTTAAAGTTTACAAACTCTAGTGCAATATCTTTCTCCGCTGTGTCTTGTACAAAATAGAGAAATTTGTCTTCCATAATGTGATGATGATCCCAGTACCACATTGGTCTTGTTTTGTATAGGTGTTCCCCATTAGCCTTGACATGTATGTTAATTAGGCCTCAAATCATTATTGTTTCTGCGTCACTCAATCTGCATGGTGAGCAACCCGGGTAAGCCTCATGTTGAGTTCTACAATGACATGCAGAAGTCTGAGCACCTATGGTAAAGTCTGCAAATACATTGGAAGTCCATATATCAGGAAGTGAGAAACTGTCATGCTCATAACTTCCAGTTGTAACTCATTAGGAGTAATGTTTCAAACAATAATTCTTAAAGAGCCAAGTTCCTAAAATGTACACATTGAAAGTGCCCATCACACATTCAAGTGTTACAAACACTTTTAAGTAATAGTCTTGAAAATTAGTAGTGAATGCTATTAATGTAGGAAAGTAACACTGTAAAGAAATTTCTTGACACATTTTAATTAGTATGTAAGATTCTGACTTGTAAATGTCGCCAAAGTATCAGTAGAATTGCCCATTTGTTCAACAATTATGTGAGGTGGGATGGGTATTCCAGGCTCTATACACAGAAGGTACACAACAATGGCCTTGCTGTTTATAACCATCTGACATTAGTATCACTGCTGAGCATTTATTCTCAACAGCAAACAGAAGGTTGGAGGCCTGCCATGTTTCACACCTTAAAATGCATGTTGAAAACATGATGATACAGTACCTATATTTTATTAGTATGCCTTTTGACCTTTTGTTTCATCTTCTGCATAAACCACCAATGTCTAAAAAAGGGCTTATAAAGTGAAAGTCCTACATCTATACTCATACACTGCATGATGGTTACCATAGAGGAGCATCACTCGTCATCACTGAAAAGAGAGTAATGTTAGTTCACCTCCTATGGAAAAAACGAAGAAAACTCCTATGTATGTGCTAAGACTTTGCCATCCATCATGCACCTGGGCTGCGCACTGGTGCATGTAATAAGAAATTCTGACATAATTATGGTAAGATGATTTAGCTTTCTGTAACTGCATTCCTGACTCAACATATAAATGATGTGAGGAGTCTATTCCGGTGCACTTAGTGCAGTGTTCTAATCCAGTAAGGGGTGGGATGTTTCACATTTTTTTTCTCATTCTATAACTGTCCGCCATTCTGCAAGTAAATCTATCACATCTACAGACAAATCTTTAGAAATAAAACTGTAATTCTTTGCATTTTGCATTTGCTACCAGTTTGAAAATTATGTAGAATTATCTGATCTGTCTCAATTATGGTGCATTGCTGACACCCTTACCTGCAACCCTCGATAATTCACTGATACAGAGTATATAGCTAAGAAAGTCATGGGTTATATTCCATTGGATTATATTTTATCTTGTCAGACACGCCCGTCCTGCTCAAACCCTAGTTCATCATCTTTATGATATCCCCTTTGAACATTCCATGCAACTGTGAGTTGTCAGACACATGCAATATATTCTTTTGTGGTTACATTACATTGATCTGGAGACTGCTGGTTACCATTTCAGCAATGTATACCTTAATATCAGTATTAGAAACGGATGTTGAGCTATGCTTATGATAATTGTTGCACATGTGAGTTTATCCTCTGAATACAAAGAAAGCATTAATGATATTAGCATAAGTTCACATGATTACTTTATAGCTAGCACCTTTCATGGCTCATTGTACTACTGTAGTGAAGTTTAATTTGACATTAACTTATTTGAAGGGTTGTGACCTCCAGTTACTGAAATCTGCTTAGCAGTATTCATTTCTCAGTTCACTTCAACACTCACTTCAAATGAGTGCTTTCTGACAACTGTTGTACAGCCTTTTTTGTGGCATCATTAGCTAATAGGTCAAGAGAATATGAATTTGGCATGCAAGGGGTTCCAATTCTATGAGGTGGATGTTGTATCAGTCTGAATAACATTATATATCATGCAGTTATGACTTAGTGAACAAACATAACAAAATATACGCTACTTGGGTGTAACAGTTTGACAGCTGTTTGATTTTGATCAGTTAAGCACTGTAGCCCCTGTTAACCCTTATCATTTTCATTCACACACTCTCTTGTTAACATCCATTCAAACATGTGCTTTTTGAAAACTGTTTTACAACTTTTTCTGTGGCATTAGTAGCTAATACACTAGTCAAGAGAATGTAAGTTAGTAAGGCAGGGGTTTTAATCTGATGGGGTGAACGTTGTAGCAGTCTGACAAACAATCCATACATTGTAGTAAGTAGATAAAATGCATGTTGGCAATGACAATAAGCACAGAGTGTGCATCTCAGCTTGTCATCGCTGTGTAATGTGTTAAGGCAGTAGAAGGTGGACTTTCATCCCCTTGTTATTTATATTGTTTCCTAATACTCATTTTGGCAGTTTTACGTAATTGCAGTGCAGTAGTGAACTGTGTTCACTCATTCACTCTAATGGAGCACTCAGGCGTTGCACTCTAACTTGCAATGATTGCATTCGAGTTTTTTGACAAACTCAGGTTATGTCCTCGTATTTCAAACAAATGTTAATATCTCTGGAGTCATAATGGTTACTAAAGAAATGTAAATGTCAAAATGTTCAGTAAATAATAGATCTTTGCAGTGATAAGAGTCCAGTAGATTCTAAGTAATTAACTGAATTTTATAAGTCATACTGAATATAGTAAATATTAACTTTGTAATATTTTGTAAAGAACTTGAAGTTTCTCAGTAACCTCTCATGCTGCCCACAGACTGTCCACACCAGTTTAATCATCCTTCTGAGCACATTCCTATGTGGCTAAGCAGTTCTATGTGTTACTTGGTTATTGAGATGTTTAAAAAATAGCAAAACTATTACAATATAAATGGAATATGAATAAAAGTTAATATTAGAGCAGTTGTGGTGCCCATCATAAACTTTAAGATGGAATATTTAGATAGCTTCTATATTACCCGATTTTGGAATTATAGATGTAAATATTAAATGTACATATGAGATGGCTAAAGGCATTAGTGGTGTGTAATTATAGAAGCATCTGGAGATATCACAAAGCTGTAATGAGTTAAGGTCACTAACTTACCAGTGGCTTTATCACAGCACGTACATGTACAAAAATGGGTGTCATAATTAGACAAATGAACTGTCTGCAGTGTAATATGTGTGACAGTTGGTGGAGAGCAGCTTAGTTATCCTTAAGTAAGCTCAGAGAAATTATGCTTCTCACTTGTCTTAGCGCCTCGGCCACCACAGCCTTCAATGAGTACAGACGTAATAGCAAAAATACATTCCCTTTTATACAAACCAATAATCAATTAAATAGACTCAATCCCTCATTCCATTAATCCATCCAATGAATTAACCAGTTCATAGTCCTGTGCTTAAAGTGAACATGAGTTGAACAGAAGGTACTTCAACGAAAGCATCAAATACATAAAATGCAGACAATAAAAATAAAGATATATTAAAGTAAACATCTGCAGTTAACTTCTTTATTAAGACCCATTGGTGATACTGTGTTATACTTCAATATGAAATTTATCAGCATGGAATCCGTGTTGTTTTTTTCATTTTAGTCTTTTTCAAGACTATTTGTTTGCTGTTTGTTGTCTGAAATTATGCTTCTCACTGTCTAGCCAAAACTGACAGAATTCCTTTGGCTGCATTAGGAACCCAGCTTCTGACATGCAACATTGGTGATCAATGATATGCGACACCATACAAAAGTGACATAGGCTGGCCTTGACAGTTGCATTGACACACCTTACATGTGTCTTTCTAGTCATTACACGATGTGTACATTGTCAATATATTAGGAGGAATGTGAGTGCATGATTGTTACATATTATGTATAAGGATCATTTTATAGTATTCTACAGTTAGTTAGCATTCCCTGGAAATGTGTATCTGCGTGCAACCTTATAAATTCTTTTTCAGTGGCATTACTTACTAACGTGCTGGTATGTAAAATATAGTTTAGCCAGGCAAGGTTACAAATCCATGATGATCTACCTTGAAGAATACTTACAAATTATCATTATCATGTGCTAATAACCTGCCATGCAAGTTTAAAATAATGTTAACATAATAATGTGTGCCTGTGACAGATTGCATGCCTGGGTTTACTCTTGCAATGATGTGTACAGTGGCTGAAGGGTTTTAATCCCACTACCCATTGCCTGGTATGTCATTTTTCACTATTTGTTTTTCAATCTTCAACACTGTTCTAATATTTCCATGAAATGTGTGTATTCAGATCTCTTCAGTATACATTTATCTTCTGTGGCTTCACTGGCTAATGCCCACATATATACAGTATCCCTTAGAAAAGGAAGGGGTTTTAACCCAGGTATTTCTACTTTTGTTGTCATACTATCATGGGTTTCATTCCCCTGAAATGTATTTTGCAATCAACTTTTTAAAAGTCATTCAGTGGTATGCTTTGGTACTACAGTCCTTTGGTGAATATATACTTGAAAAAAGGAAGGGGTTCACACACAGGTATGTTCATATTGTTAGTCCTGCTGTCATGTGTGTCAGTCACCTGAAAAGTGTTTTCCTTTCACCTTTTCTACAAGAGTGCCTGTGGCATGCTTTGCTAATACACAGTTTATGAGTAAGTTCTTGAAAGAATGCAGGATTTTGTAGCCAGCAAAAAACAAAAGATGAACCAGTTAGAAACCACCACGACAGAGTAAAATATGCAACCAATTTATTATTTAGCAAAAGTAACAAGCGCTTTCACGTGTATCCAAGACATGCTTCCTCAGGTTTTACATAAAATGTTCAGCAGAGTACTTTTTATATATTCTAGCCTAGCATAATCAATTAATGTAATTAACAATCAATTCATGTCAAATAGGCTACTAGTGTAGCTGATGCAATTAAGACAATATAAACTGCATTAACCCATGTTAAGACAGGAAACAAAACTTAGAAAATGTTCATCAATCACGTGCTATTAAAACAGGCTTAATGCTGATAAACTGATTCAAACCTGGCTCAATATGGGCTCTCAGCCTTAAAATCCATCTTAACTCAACCATCTCCAAATAATTTATTTTGTTACCCCCTCTTTTATTAATATCTACAATCTGTAGAACCCTAAAACTAAAGCCATGGTTAGAATGTTTAGCCACATGCTTAGCCAAAGCACTGCATAAATTCATCTTCCTAATGCCATATGTGTGGTTATACATCCTGTCTCTTAACCTCCTAGATGTCATACCTACGTAAAAAGCTGTGCACTTTGTACAGGTGGCTAGATATATGAGATTTGTACTATCACAAGTCGCATAAAAACGAGGTTTAAAAGTATAGTTAAAATGGAGACGATCAAACTGACTCACTAACAATATATTTACACATGTTACATTTGTTGCATGGAAAAGTCCCATGCCTTAATATTTGTCTATCTATACTACTGGCTAAAAAATTGGTTTTATCAATACATAATAATCTCTTCAAGTTCTTGCTGTTTCTGTATCTGAAACAGGGTGTTGTCCCTAACAATTGGGAACACTGGCTATCTTTGAAGCCAGGTATGTGCATTTTGCTTGTCCTTCTGCTGCGAGTTCCAATCCATGTAATATATCTCCATCTGACTTTCCTACCTCTACTTCTGTGATATGCACTGCAAATACAATGGTCTAGAGTTTATCAGTGACACAGGCAGAGGTTCAGTTACATTCTTGAGTATTTCTATTTTTAGTGCTATAAGGTGTTCATTTCCCCTGAAAGTAAACAATCCTGTAATGAGTGTGTAAATTAATGGGTGGAGAGGGGGTCACTTTGTATCATAATTATCTTTCTGGATAAATCTGCTACTGTTGAAATTGGCATTTGGGGATAAGGGCTCCTAATGGATAAAATGACAGCAAATGCATGGCATGTGCTACTTAAAGAGTTGTGCAACAGAGCTAAGCTTTGATGTACATTCCAGTTTGAAATAAATCACAGCTGCTGACATTATTTGGACTTCTTTGATGGAGATATGCATGTATGCAATGATGCTTATTGTGTCATCACACCAGTCTGTATGTTTCACATAACCTGGGAGTGTATGTATTTTCAGAAATTTTGTTTGCAGACTAGCATATTTCTGACATTCCTAAGATACATGTTTTATGACAGTTGCACTATGACTGTGGCAGTGGCTTCCAGTGCTAATGCAATGCTAAAAACATTACAGTGTGTGAGTTCTGGGTTCAGTTCCCATGAATCCTACTGTGTTTTTGTTTTTCAGTTTGTCTACACATGTAATATATTCGCAAATTATGTGTTGTACTCTGATTGTGCAGGGTCTCACCTTGCTAATATATTGTGGCTATAGTAGGATGGGGAATGAGTTATTGCACTAACCCACTCCCTTCTTTAATAACATTCACAGCACAGTAAATGTCCACAGTTAACACTCCGAAGTTGTCAGATATGGTGTAGGTTCTTGCATCATGTTACTTTATTATTTATATCCCCAATCTCTTTTGTATACTTCAAATTCTCCAGACTTGCCATCATTTCATAGCAAGTTCTTTGGTCTCACTTTCCAGCTGTGTTTTTTTTTTCTTTTTTGTCACAACTCTGCAATTTTAAGTTATCCATCCCCATGGATTCTGTTATATACTGTAACCCGAACTTCAGTCCTAGAATCTGTGTGACTTGTCTTTCCTTTGCACATATCTTTAATATGTATGCATGTGTTGCTGTTAATGACATGAACATTAAATAATTGTGCGCATCAACTCATGTATCATCATTGTTTACTTCAATTGCTTGTGTTTTGATATACTCATGTGGTAGCTTACTTACCACAAACCAGCCATGAGTCTGTGCTGAGGCTGTGATATGATGTTCCTTGTCATGCAAGTTAGCTTGGCCACATGCATATCTGATTTCAATGTTGCTTGTCACACTGGGAAGGTAAATACTGTTGGCTTGGCTGTAATGTGGTCATGTTGTCAATGAATCTCTAGGATTACATTAATGACTGTATGGATTATTTTACATACTTTGCTATGAGTGAATGTATTACACGTTATTTTGGAAAAATTGTAAGATGTTTGCACAATAGAATTTTAGAGCATTTGAATGTATTTAAACATATGCCAACAAAAAAAATGCATTAGCGAAACATTATTTTGATTGTCCATTTAATGATAACATCATTTTCAAGTATTACAAGTACAACACTGAAAGCTAGTTGAGCAGACTATAAGAATATTTTATTTATCTCTAAAAGTAGGTAAGTACCAGTCTCAGTGAATATAACAAAGGCTTTTGGTTTGAATGAGACTCTCAGTATAATGTGCATTAAAAGTAAGATGGTTAAAAAAATATAAAAATGAAAACATGTATCATTTTTACTTTTAAAAATGTTATAGCAATACTGCATTTTAAGTTGCTTGGTAACCAATTCAGCAAGTTCATTCACCAGTCAAGCCATTAAGTGTTTTCAATTATGAGTTTTACAGTTATGATTTAATTTTAAATGTATGTATGAATGTTTGAACTGAAAAAGGATTTCATCATCTAGAAGCCTGACAATAAATTTTACTTTTTGCTGTAGGCCAGGTTCATGAACACCCACACTAAGTGTACATGTTCTGTATTCAAGAACATCCCTGCCACAATGTTTGTGTTGTTTATTCACTCTGAAATATTACACTTATTGTACAAATAGTCTTCACTTTTTTGTAACCTTCATGAACCTCCCTTCTATATTCAAGACTGAAAGAAAATCAATAGGAAACTAAAATTAGTAGGAACATGGTGTACACTTGAGGAGTTAATGAATCTGGCCCGAGTTTCTTTTACTGGTACAACTTCTGAGTTTCTTACTTAGCCCCACCCTAAAATGTCAAGATCCCCCACCTGTCTATCTATGGCATTTTCATGCCTTAGACATCTGTCAAACTGAGCATACATCTTTTCCCAAGTTGCATTCTTCTTAATTTCACTCATATTTTCACACTTTTCCATTCCAACTTTCCAAATCTATCTATCTATCTATCTATCTATCTGGCTATTATACCTCTCAACTGTCAAGATTTTCACACAATATCCAGATATTTGCCTCATATTTTTAGTCTGTGTCTCCTAAAATGTATGTCTTTCTGGCAGATCATTGAGGACTAAAGTCACTAAACAATGACAGACATTTGAGTTTCAGAATTTATATACTTCGGAAAATGTATGGTAGCACAAAACCTTTTTATTCTAACAGCTCTAAGTATGTAAGAGTAATATGAGTAGAATGAATGAATCTCCGCAGCAGGGCTGGCCACCTGGCAGTGTAAACCTCGGTTCGAGATGATTGTCACTGCTGAAGTGACACCCCAACCCCATGTACAAAAATGGGAAGGGTCGTAGATGGATGGATGGATTTTAAATCTGTCCCTATTTTTGAGCCATTGTCCTCCCATTATTTTTCGCTTTATCCAGATTTCTTGTGCTAAGAGATTGAGAGATATGCTATTGATCTGTCTATCTATCTGACATCTTTACCTTTGCATCTATATTGCAAAGCTTTTGCAGTTCCTGCACATCTGTCTTTTCTTCTTTCCTAACTCCATGTGCCGAGCTAAATACAACACTAGTGATGCAGTTATCATTCTAATGACCCCTTTTCTTTCCTAGTGAATTTATTGTCCCGATCCATCTATTAAATATCTAACTAATGTGGCACTGTAGTATATCTCTGTTTTTACTTCCTGCGTGTATTCATATGGCATATATTCACTCCTAATACTTTTCCTGTCCTGTATCTCTTAATGATATATCCACTCCTACACTCTCATTTTCTTCTGTGATAATGACCAGTGATTTCTGATGGTGAAATTGTAGCCTTGTATTCAATCAAAACCCCTTAACAAAAATACTGCTATACTAGGAAGGAGGCAGTTCGTATCTACAAGAAGTAATATGTAGTAATCTGCACAAAAATAAATAAATAATTATAATAATAAAAAATATTAATTTTGTATCTCTGTCTCTGCAGCCTTAAAAATTCCCAAATGTCTTACATTAACACATCCACGACTAGAAAGAGCAGATTTGGGAATAAGAGGCACCTTTGCCTCATCCCCTTTCTACAAGGAAATGTGCTCCACTTCCACCAGCTTTCTAACTTTGACTGCTACCTTAACCATATGGTTCACATAAGAAACATGAGGCCCATAAGAAAACTTGCATCCCCTTTTTTCCCATCCATTACCTTAAACAATATTTCCTAATAAGCCATGTCAAAGGCCTTTGTAATACCAGAAAGTACAATGCCTGACTTAAATCTCTCATCCCTCCCCCTTTACAAGCTTTAATAGCAGGTCAGCCTCATTGCATAAATAGATAAAGACCTAATTGAGACTCAGATGACTTAGGCCGAATTAGTGGTCTGGGTGCTAGAACAGCTGATCAGGTAGGAGAGGAGAAAGGTGAAGCTTATGTGTACTTGTGTCTCTCTGGGCGGGAAAAGTGTGTGGTACACTTCATGTCAAAATACCACATAGAGAACAGGAATTGAGTGTCAGGGGTGTTGACTTATATCTTGGTAAGTAGGTTGTTTGACGGATATGTCACCACAAGATACAGAGAATGTCCCATTTGATTTTCCCATGGGCATGCTCACCCTGCATAAATGGCAGGCATACAGAGGAAGATAATATGTTACATAAAGGCAAGAACCCTATGAGTAACACCAGTGAGGTTGTAAGCTCCTTCTCCCACTTCATGTGGTTAACCAGAACAATAAAACTGGTAGCACAAATCTGGGTGGTTGATAAACTAGGCAAGGATATATGAAAATAAAGGAGAGCTGGAAGGACTAACAACTGATAAAAATAAACAGTGTCCAGGACTCCAGCAGTTTGTAAATGATCTGCACATAATAAGACTTGCATGATCAGAAAAATATCTACTTTGATAATAGTCTTCATAAGGTATAGGCCAGGTCAGTAGCAAAGTGCTATATATACTTTGGGAAGGGGACCTAAAATTGGATTCTTTCTACTGACTTTTCTCTTCTGAAACACAGTAATAATTGCTTGCCATGTAAAATGGTGCAGTCTCATTGTCTTTGCAGTATTACTGAACAAATTCACTGCAGCATCCATTACATCTAGCTATAATTATTTCATACATATCAATTGGAAACTATTTTGGGCCTTCTATCCCCCTGCTTCCATTCTTAGTGAATTATCTGTTATCTTGAGTATGCAAACTGTCCTCTTCCTACTTGGTACATTTCTCTTCCACCTCCATTATATCCGCTTCTTTTGCCCAGATAAACATTGCGAATAATGTTCTGGCACCAGCTGTATAAAAGACTAGTCCATTCAACCATTTTCTTCACTTGCATTCATACACCTTTGCCCTGGTCTTTCAGTCTTCATGCTAACATCTTAACATCTACACCCCATAGATTACGCTACCTAGTCCTTTTCATTCTAATTTCTGTCTGGCTTTACTATCTCTGTCCTTAGTTAGTCAGTCTTCCCTGCAACCTTCAAGCTTCTTCCTCTCTCTTATCTTCTCTCTTTTCCAGCTCTCTTTGACTCTGCAGTAATACTCACTCAAGCAAACAGTATCTCATTTTAGTTTCATACACCACCATATGTGCCATTACCCTACCATTTTTGGTTGTCTTCACACAGTTCCATAAGTATTATTTTACAATCATTTCATATATAGAATTCTCCCTTAAAAATTCTTCCACTTTTACTTTTATTCAGTTTGTCCTGTTTTGTCCTCCTTCTGCAGTGCTTGTACCTTTACTTTTGTGATATTTTTTGTACCCCATTACAGATCCCCATCCCAAGGGCAAGAAATGATAAACTTCTTCCAGTTATCTTTACTTCATGCACTTCCCCTAACATTTTTTCATGTTTTACTTTATTTAAAACTTGTAAAGTCTACTTTCTTATTTGTTCTAATTTTTTGAAAATATATAGTTTTGTTTCCTTCCTCAATTAACTCCCTATGTGCAAAAAGTCTATTTTTCCATTTCTTTCCTAATATACTTGTGTTCTTCCCTATTAGAATTCACTGTCCCATCTAACCTATCTACCTCTTCCTGTAGCACCATATTAAAGGCTCCCAAATGACTTCAACTTACAGACACCCCATATCTTAAACACAAAATTGTCATCCATGTTGGGACTGTGTATGCCTCCTTCCGTTATTGTCTTACACTCTATAGTACACAGACAATAATGCCTGAACGGGTGGGTATTACAGGGACTGACCAGGGCTGTTGTAAGACCAAAAGCTGCAGATGAAGAACCTTCCACCCTGTGATAGTTTCATTATTTCCATGTACTGCTTACCCTAAAGGACCTAGTTGCACCTATAGAATGGGATATTTACTCTATAACAAGAAATTGATTCTTCAACTCATGCATGTAAAATCACAAATGAGTGAAATTTACCAACTATGGACAACATTTGGGAGGTAA